>NC_086447.1:620809463-620942641 GCF_028390025.1 Pseudophryne corroboree | reverse complement strand
AGTGGCGTGCGGTGAGGTCTGTGGCTGGTGAGGCACTGCAGTCATAATGTTCACTGAGTCCCACTGATGACCCATACCACAACTGTGGTTGTAGACATGCCCCCTCACAGAGAACCTTTCTCACGCTGACGGCCAGGCCGAGCAGGAGAGGTTTGCAGTTGCTGTGATCCCTCCCTGCGAGGGAGCCCTCTCACCCCCTTGGGCTCCCAGCGCCTGTAGTGATCCCCACTACCAGAGAATCCTCTCATGGATCCGTTATCCTCCCCTCCATGGCACTCCCTGCTCACCTGGGAACCCGACCAGCGCTCACTTGGACACCCGCTGGTGATGCAGTGTACAGGGAGGATCCAGGTAGGGTGCAGGGACACAGGGGACTCATAGACAAGTAGCAAATAACTCTCTAACCCACTGCTGACAGTGCCGGCAGACACCATGTGACCTGACCCAGCCAGCTGCAGGGACAGCGGGAGACACACGCGGAAAGTTGTACGGGGGAACACAGGGGTCTCTGAGTCTGTCAGAGACCATTTCTGAGGCAGGTGGGGAGCAGAATGACTTACTGCCATAGGCGTTCGCAGCACATTTTATTAGGGGGTGCACCGTCGTATAGGCGCGGCTAGTACCACCTACTGGGCATGTCTAGCACTGCCTATTGGCATTCTTTTCTATTCAATATGCACCTTACCTATTTGGTGGTTTTTCATAACAGGGAACCTCTGAAGAAATGTATCCTTCCTGGGCAGACAGCGTCTTCAGTCGGTAATCACTATTCATGTAGGAGATCACATGATCCGGAAGATGCCTGTGTAGGAATATAACCAATGTGATCATCATCATACAACAGAGGTTCACCTCCTGCCCCTTGCGTCTCTCAGCCACACCATCACCCCTTCTCTGCATCTCTCAGCCACAACATCATCTCCGCCCTGCATCGTCTCTCAGCCACATCATCATCTCCTCCCTGCGTCGTCTCTCAACCACGCCATCATATCCCATCTGAATCTCTCGCAATACCCCTCACTTTGTCTCTCATCCTTCCCCCTTCACTCTGTGCCTCTGAGTCTCCCACCCTTCTGTCTGTGCCTCTCAGTCGCCCATTCTTCACTGTCTCTCAGCCTGCCCCACCCCATTCACTCTTTGTCTTTCAGCCTCCACCTCCCTTCATTCTCCACTCCCTTCACTGTATTATTAACAATTTATTACTAGTTATATTATATCCCCCCTGGCCCTCACTCCCCCCCCCCATTCCCTGCAGGCTGCAGTAGTTTATGGCTCACTCCCACTGACAGGAACACTGTATGAAGCACCTCCACCTCCTCCTCATCAGTGGAGTTTGTGGGCACAGGAGAAGAACACGGGCAGGTGGGCGGCCGTTCGCGTGGTGTGACGTCATTGGGTCACATCGCACAGTACATTGAGGCGGAGTAGTAGTGTGGATCAGGGGGCAGGATGGGAGGAGTAGTGCGGAGCACGAGGGCAGGATAGGAGGAGTAGTGCAGAACAGGGGGCAGGATAGGAGGGGGAGTAATGCAGAGCAGGGGGGTAAGATAGGAGGAACATTAGTGTGGGGCAAAGGGGCAGTTTAGGAGGAGGAGGAATACTGCTGAGTAGGAGGAGTAGTGTGGAGCAATGGGGCAGGATAGGAGGAGTAGTGCAGGGAAGGGGGCAGGATAGGAGGAATAGTAATGTGGCTCAGGGGGGTAAGATAGGAGGAGGAGGAGTAGTGTGGGGCAAGGGGGCAGGATAGGAGGAGTAGTGGTGCGTGGCACAATAGGATGAGTAGTGGTGCAGGGAACGATAGGAGGAATAGTGGTGCGGAGCATGGTAGGAGGAGGAGTGGTGCGGGGCACAATAGGAGGAGTAGTGGTACGGGGCACGATAGGAGGAGTAGTGAGGCGGGGAACGATAGGAGGACTAGTGGTGCGGGGCACGATAGGAGGACTAGTGGTGCGGGGAATGATAGGAGTAGTGGTATGGGGAATGATAGGAGGAGTAGTGGTGCAGGGAATGATAGGAGGAGTAGTGGTGCGGGGCACGATAGGAGGAGAAGTGGTGCGGGCACGATAGGAGGAGTAGTGGTGCGGGGCATGATAGGAGGAGTAGTGGTGCGGGGAATGATAGGAGGAGTAGTGGTACGGGGAATGATAGGAGGAGTAGTGGTGCAGGGAATGATAGGAGGAGTAGTGGTGCGGGGCACAATAGGAGGAGTAGTGGTGCGGGGCACGATAGGAGGAGTAGTGGTGCGGGGCACGATAGGAGGAGTAGTGGTGCGGGAACGATAAGAGGAGTAGTGGTGCGGGGCATGATAAGAGGAGTAGTGGTGATGGAGCACAATAGGAAGAGTAGTGGTGCAGGGCAGGACGGCAGAATTGGAGCAGTGGAGTGGGGACAGGGAGGGTAGGATGGGAGAGTAGTGGCGTGGAGCAGGGGGTGCAGGATGGTAGTAGTGGTGAGAAGCTGGGGGGGGCAGGATGGAAGCATTGGTGCAGGACAGGGGGGGGCAGGATGAAATCATTGGTGCAGGGCAGGGGGGGCAGGATTGAAGCATTGGTGCAGAGCTGGGGGGGCAGCATGGAGCATTGGTGCAGGGCAGGATGGGAGCAGTGGTGCAGAGCTAGGGGGCAGGATGGAAGCAGTGGTGCTGAGGGGGGGGGCAGAATGGCAGCAGTGGTGCTGAGTGGGGGGCAGGATGGAGGCAGTGGTGCTGAGCGTGAGGGGGGGCAGGATGGAAGCAGTGGTGCTGAGGGGGGGGGCAGGATGACAGCAGTGGTGCTGAGTGGGGGGGGCAGGATGGGGGCAGTGGTGCTGAGCGGGAGGGGGGGCAGGATGGGAGCAGCGCTAGGAAGAAGCCGGCAGTTAAACTTTAATGTCACCTGCTTCCTGCAGCTCCCGAGTCCTGGCCGCCGTTGCTCCCTCCCTGGACTGGCAGCGGCCATACACAGGAGCCACATACACAGGAGCCGCCAAGACTGGTAAGCGGATTCAGTATGCCAAGCAGAGCTCTCGCGTGTGTCCCGCTCCGCCGGCTCATGACGATCACAAGCAGCTCTCCTCTGTTCTAGCTGCCTCACACCAGGGACGGGTCGCAGGGGGGAGCTTGGAGGCTGAGGAAGGACTCGAGGAGTCCGTGCGCAGTGCGGGGGGGGGGGGGGGGACACACACACATTAATTATTGGCAGCACCGTAGCAGGCGTGTGAGAGGGGGTGCCTGTGCGCACCAGGGCACCCCGTGCGCACGCCTATACTTACTGCGGCAGGGTAAGGTTGGCAGCGGTGTCCTCCTGAATGTTGTGCCAGCGCCGTACGCAGCGGCAGCCTGGATCAGGTCCTGGAGTAATGATCGGACCGGCCCTGCCTGCCCACTGCCCAATAACATCTTCCCCAGTGACAGGGGAAGGACTGAGAGCACGCCCCTGTCAAAGCAGCACCTCTGTTAGGTGCCGCTTCTGCTGCTTTTGTTAACGGGCTATCACTGTCAAGTGCTTGGCCCCGCCCCCCGCTTCCGGCCCTTTCATACAGACTGCGGGAGGCACCGAGAACGGTGCCTCTAAAACTAATTTAAAGCGTTTTTTCATAGGGCAAAAACTATTAAAATAATACACAGCCTAAAGCAGATACTTATGACACAGAATATGTGTCATAAGTATCTACTTTGTATTATTTTATTAATTAATGACAAGGGAGGCACTGCCTCCCCTGCCTCCCCTGACTGCACGTCCCTGCATCATATGTATTTCAATTCAAAACATTCAGTCCTATGGAGAGGTCTCTGAGTGTACTTTATGTGTTATGTCGTGTACTTTATGTGTTATGTCTATTTACATAATATTAAGATGTCATATAAATAATAAGCAGCAAACAATTGGTTTTATTGAAAGATGTAAAATAAATCCTGTCAAAGCCTAACAACTTTGGATTGTTAATATTACAAAGCATGGTTGATGAAGGTTTCTAATACACAACAACGTTTCACAGCATTATTATAAGAAGCAGGGTTTAATTTAAAATATTAATGCAAAAAAATAACTGGTTTAAAAATTGTTTAACCCCTTCCCCCCCCCCCCCCCCCCCCCAATTTATTTGTTTTGGGGTTTTTTTTTTATTGTGTTTTTTCCCCCAACCCTATCTATATTTACAGTATATTTACTTTTTAACTAATATGTTGCTGCTCTATTTTTTCTATACATGGTATATGCACTTTGTTATGTACAAGATACATGGGACAATATATAATAGCTTGTGAGGTGCAGGATGTTCAGGAATTTCCGTGAGTCTGCCTGTATTTTTAAAGCAGCAATCATTTACAATGAAAACCCAACCTGGTTTTGCCTTGTAAATAATTGCCGCTTTAAAAATATGGGCAGGCTAGCAGAAATTTCCAAGCAGCCTGCACCTTGCAGGCTATTACTTATTCCCCATAGTGTAATTCATCTATATACAGATCGTTATTTGCTTGTACAGTATATTATTTGCTGCATTCATTTTCTCCACATGTATTGTGGTGGTGGTTTGTTTTATCGTGATGCTGTGTACTGCTGCCTTGCAACTGACATCATTGTTGGTGCGTAGGTGCACACAGTTGACGTTGTCGGTAGTCTGGATTGGGAGACAGCGTGTTTTGTCTCTGCAGTAGGGTGACGATTTTTAAGGTAAGAACATTGTTATATTCAGGGGCGTAACTTCATGCCAGGCGCCCAGAGGTGAAATTGAAGGTGGTGTCCATTCTGTGCTTCCAGCTTACACATGTGCTGACGTCCCAGTGATTTGCCAATGGCACTTTGGGGAGACTAAAGATTATTTATTGAAGCTAATTGTGGCTTTAAGGAATCTTTATTCTTAGGTGCTGGCTGCAAAGGATAATAAATAATGGAGGGGTTATCAAAGCTCTGAGAGATATAAAATTGTGAGAGATAAAGTACCAGCAATCGGCTTCTGGCTTACATTTCACAGGCTCTGTTAAAAATTACATGAGCGGATTGGTTGGTACTTTATCTCTCACAATTTTATCTCACCCCAAGCTTTGATAAATAACCCCTTAAAAGTTTTATTATGATAATTAGTGCATTTTCTGGAAACCAACTTCTGTTTTCCTTTCCTCATAAAAGACACAGCAGCAGAGCTGTATATCATTGTACTCACTTTGATTTGTTATCAGACACATTCCAGACTCTTCAATTTAAGGGGTCTTTGAAGGAGGTTTCTGAGCTTAGACAACAGTTAACAGTGATTGCAGCAAGTCACTAAAAAATTAGTGGAGAGAGATCTTTTCTAGTTCTTAGGGCGCCGATGACAGCTGAAGCCCAGCGGCAAATGTCTCTGTTGTCTCTGGGAGTTACCCCACTTAGTATATTGTATTACTGATGATAATTTCCATTGTTTAATTGAAATGTTAAAAAGGCAGTGTGTTCATGTTTTAATTGCTGTATACTCAGTGCCGCCAAGTGAGTCTTTTCATTCATTTCCATGTTAAACAATTAAACTAGTGCACTGTATGTGTTAGATTAAATTATCACATAATTTCTCAATATCAGGATTAATATAATGAAAATAAGACAATTTAACAGCCATAAATAATTATTTCTCCATGATATGGTTAAATTAAAGTCTACAGTATAGTTAATTCCATTACCAAAAAAAGGTAAAATAGTTTGATTATTTATTCATTTTTTGAGATATTAACTCAAAACAAAATGGTGGCTTGCATACCAAATTGCCAATGGCAAACTATAACAGAGCTAATGACCCCCATACATCTTCGGCCCCTTTTCTCTGATTTTCTGATCGGTCAACACCGTTGATCTGCAGATCGGTAGCAGCAGATGATCGACAATCTGTCGGGGAATTAAACATGTTAAAAATTCTGATATGCTGATCCTGAATTTTTTTCATAAGAGATAAGGGAATCAAGATTTTTAAATATGTTTAATATTCCTGATTCCCTGACCTGCATGTCAGGGAATCGTGGCATTGCTCCAATATATTTGTGATGTATGGGGGCCATAGCTCATTGCTTTAAACTAGCAGATTGCAGACACAGTGACCTGCACTGTGATTACTATACTAGATTACTAACTAGGCAGAATAATAAAACATTTAAAAAACACAGTAGATACAGAACACGGTGTATTGTGTGTTTTATAGATTTGATGGAGAAAGAAAAGAGAGAGAGATGTGAAAAGAGTAGAGAAGAGGATCAGTGTATAACTTACCCATAGCAACCAATCAGTTTTAATGTAGCATTCATCAGGTACATTTTTATAAAATTATAGGTAAGTGCGGAGTGGTTGCTATGGGCAACTTCTTCATTGGTCTATGTCTCCATTGTTTTCACTGTTTGATACACCAACCCCAGAGAGAGATAGAATTGATTTTTACCAAAAATGCAAATCATTGGTAGATATGTTGGTTACTAGTCTAGTATATTACTATTGTAGTCCTGTCCTCTGCAAATTAATATAAAACACACCTTTTATTTTATCCTTTCAATCTATCATATAGCAAAATTATAGAATAAAATAAAATAGAAAGTAACGAAAGAAAATTTGAACTAAAACTAGTGAGATACAATACTTCTAATAATGAATCTGTCTCGTTTACTTGAAGTGATGAAAATTATTATGAAGAAATTGTCACTATTTTCAATACTTCATTAGAAATGTTCTGTTCCCTCAATGGTATTACTTATTTACTGGGAAGAAATATTTTATCAGCCTCTCTGATTTCCTATGTATGTTTATTATGTATCATTTATTATTGCATTAAATGGTTTAGCCGTATCCTTCCTTCTGCGTATTAATTCCCAAAACTGGCACTTAATAAATGTTGTGGTTTGTATCTTTTACACATGAAAAATTTGTAAGATTATACATCAATTATACATCAGTGTATTGTGAGGCTTTATAAAATTACAGATTTCTGGCAGGTTTTTTTTAACAGTTTTGCTTTTATTAAATAGGGTGTCAGTATACTGTGAGAATTTAGAAGTCAGAGCCTGAAGGATATCCACCAGTGATGTTTACAAAATATGTTTTGTGAACTCTTTCTTAGTAGGAGGTAAAACAGGAGTACCCTAAGAAATATTTTGTTTGGACGTGCATTCCACAACTGGGAAACTGGTTTAAGCAAGAAAAAAAGGCTTTTTGAATAGAAAGAATGAAGATTGCCTTTTGTGTCAAATTCCAATTTAAACAGTAACTGAGACTGTCAAAAACTGAATAACACCTCTTGGAATGAAACTTACAACATAAGAGCTTAATGCTAAATCACTGGAATAGTAGGAATTTTTAAATTGTGCAAAACTGTATTTAATCATATTTCCAGTGGAATTTAATCAATTAATCATTTAATCCTATTTACAGTAGTCCTAGATGTGGAAAAGGTTTGTTTTTTTGTTTTTAGCAAAAAGAACATTAATTTTGACTTAAAATGTAAATGTATTTTTATAGATTATTTACTAATTTACACCTTATATTGCCTATATAATTCTACCGGTGTTCAAGTTCCCTGAGGACATTGACTGGCCAAGTGACCTCTAGTGCCATTCTAGCCACAGATTCTCCTAGTACTGTGTTCTATTTAGCAAACTTGAAAATAACCACTTTTGTAATCTTCTTAGTCAAAGGAAGCAAAAGCTAGATAAACCAGAACAGGTTTCTTAAATGTCTCCATTTCTAACTTCATGGTTGATGTATGAGACAGTGAAAAGAGTGGAGGTGGACCAATGGAAAAGTGTCCCATAGCAAACAATCAGCACTGAGGTAACATTTATCCAGTACAGTCTATAAAATTATAGACAGAAGCTGATTGCTGGTCATTGTCATCTTCTCCACTGGTCCACTTTTCAACTATTTTCAGTGCTTGACACATTAACTCCTTCAATCTGGTAAACAAATCTATCTTATGTAGGTTAGACATAGCCTGTAACAAAGAAGCTGCAATTGAAATTGAGACTTTGAGTGTACACATTTGCATAGAAAGACCATGCAGAAAGAAAATAATCTAGTTCTGTTCTATGTTATTTCAATTATTATTACTATAGATGGCCTGTAAATCAGAAAATAGTAGTGAAACAACAGCTATGTTATCATACATCCAGATTTGTATTCACTGTGCTACTAGCAAATTGTGCTATGTAGACAAAGAACATGGACATTCTCAAAATAAGTGAAGGACAAGAGGACATGCCAACAATTTAATTTGTTTAAAAAAAATAGCTTATATGTGCTTTTTATCAATGCAACAAGATGTAAAGGTACAAATCATAACAAAGGCAAAGGGGTCAGGGCAAAACAACGCCCCTACCGCAGTGCAACATGATGTACTCTTGGTGTGTAGCATTGCCCTTCTTTTATTTTGGACTATACTTAGGTTTGAGGATACAAGAGCACCAACCCTACAAAAATCAGACTCAAAAAAGGTTAATGCTACACCATAGCTTCTTTGGAACTGTATGGACTTGCTAAAACACTAATAAACTGGATATTGTTATGTTTAATAATGCCTATTTAATGTCACAGTCCTGCACCCAAATGCATGCACCTTATATTAATGTTTCATCTTATTGGAAACAATTATAAATCTGGCCCTTGTTTGATGACACAAGGGGCAACATTTTGTCCAAGCAATTCTGTCATCATAAGACTGGTCTATGTGATCTTTCCACAAATCTCAGTCATCCTTGGCTGGTGAGCTGTGGAGCTAGGTATTCTAAGTTAGCCATGCTGAGCTTTTCAATTAAAGGACATACTGGCCACATTAATGAAGAAACACCCTTGTTTTCAAATTACTATTAAACTTCATAACTCATAATAAAACTTAACAAATCAAAGTATCACAGGAAGGACTATGGTCTGATCACATTATGCTCCCATTCAATTCTCTCTTCAATCAGGTACACCCAACCCCTTGTTTGCACATAATTAGTATGCAATGTGCTGGTGTATAGTCATTTTAGCAGGATCAACAGAAAAAGTTAGGAATACCTTGCAAATGACACTTCTTGCTTCTGACTTCCCTTCATGCTCAATTGATTCTTTTGTAGGATGTAAATGTTGTGAAATAAAGCAAAAAATAATTGGTTGTCTAATTTAATGAGCATTCTACTACATCAATTTTACAAAGTTTGTAATAATAAAGCATTAACAAAAACTGAAAAATAATATGATTACCTAAAAATAAAAAAAATAAGTACCAGTCACCTAAATCTCTCTTCCAGATGACTTTCAACATTTAGCAATACAGTATGTTTAGACAGTATGGGTAATATTTAAAACTTTAAAATTTGCATTAATTAGCTTAAAAACGGGGTGAGTAAAACTGTTTATAAAAATAAAATTGTGGCACATAACTGATTATTGTTTTAAAATTACTAAAATCTCTAAACAGTTTATAATGTCTATACTTAGTTATGATTAATATATATTTTTTTTTTGCTTTTGTGTTTTGCTGGAGAAGCAATAAAAGTATACTTTCTATTAACATTATAATATTATTCATATTGTTTATTTGCATCTATTTCTAATTCTAATTAGCACAATTATGAGTTTTTTTTATTTTAATATGTGTTACTGGAGTCTGTCTAGTTTGGAAATGTGGTCACATTTTTATACTACCACCATTATTGAGTTTACTGAGTTCTAGTGAATACATGTGGATGGTTTTCAGCATGAATATCCTTTTTAGCACATGCAGTATCTGCAGGGAAACAAGCTTAAATACCAACATGATGACACTCAGATATACAGTACTGTACTATCTAATGGTAGGCAGGATAAATTGAGTTGTTTACATTTTGGCCACCTCTCTTATTTAAATAATGAAAATAAAAGATAATAATATGAATGGTACTTGAAATAACACTGTGATAGTCTGATCAATTATAAGATATTTCAAAGATAGAAAAATAATATGGAATTTATATTGAAAAAGGTACAATAGTAATCAATTAAGAAAATGTACAAGTGTAAGCAACTAACTTTCTGTTTTTGAGAAAATATACTGTTTTTGTTATTGACGATGATTCTAAAAATTGTCACACAGCTAAGTAAGCATGATGATCGAAAAAGTGCTATGCAGTATGTAAGTCAACAAATATTTGCATTTGCTCTTAAATAAAAATTCTGTTTTTATATTTTAGAAAAAATCTGTTTTTAATATATATAAAAACAGATACAAATTGGTTTATATTATAACTTGACCTTGTATAGCTTAATTATTTTTTTAATAATGCTTAGAAGACTTTTTTGATTTATTTATCATTATTTTGTATTTCAAACTAGTTTGAAGACTGCTTTGTGAAATCATTTAAAATTTCATAAATATTATATTATTCTTTAAACTTTTGTAATGTTAAACTAATTAGAGTTTTGCCATTTTCAGAGTGTTTTGTCTGTTTACATCTTACAATCCATTTATTTAATTGCATAATTTAATTAAATTTTCACATGCAACTTTTATGATTTTTCTTCACTTTGTTCTTGATAATAAAAGACATAAAGTAGTATCAAAATTAATTAATACATTCATGTGTTTCAAGCAGGTAAGTACTTACTAATTAACTCATTTATGGCTTACATTACAACTTTTGCTTTGGTTTATAAGATGAACTTTTTATTTTGCATGTGACCATTTGTATGTATATTATCAATTAACAAATTGCTTAAATTAGCAATTATGATGTAAATCTGATTTTATGAAGCATCATTTTATTATTTATAATATATTATAGCAGGAAGAAACACACTGTGAAATACAGTGGTGCTTGAAAGTTTGTGAACCCTTCAGAAGTTTATATATTTCTGCCGAAATTTGGCCTGAAACTATGTCAGATTTTCACACAAATCCTAAAAGTAGATAAAGAGAACCAAATCAAACAAAATGAAACAAACAAACAAACAAACAAATTAGACATGATCATTTTTTAACTGGGAAAATGAACCAATATCACATATCTGTGAGTGGCAAAATTATGTGAACTTTTTCTTTCAGTATATGGTATGACCCCTTTGTACAGCAATAACTGCATTTAAATATTTCTGGTAATTGTTGATTAGTCCTGAACATCAGCTTGGAGGAATTTCACCCCATTCTGCCAAACTGTTATGATCTGTTTCTATTGGATCAGCTTGCCATGTTTTCCTTCATTCCCAGATCATTTCAGGTTCCTGCATGTTCCTCTGTGTTCAGTTTCAGCTGTAGTATGCTTGTTCCTCTGTGTTCCTCTGTGTTCAGTTTCAGCTGTGTTCAGTTTCAGCTGAAGTTTTGTCTGTGTGTGTAGCTGAACAGGTACATTGGGCCTAATTCTGAGTTGATCGCAGCAGCAAGTTTGTTAGCAGCTGGGCAAAACCACGTGCACTGCAGGGGGGGCAGATATATCATGTGCAGAGAGAGTTAGATTTGGTTGGGTTGTATTCAAACTGAAATCTAAATTGCAGTGTAAAAATAAAGCAGCCAGTATTTACCCTGCACAGAAACAAAATAACCCACCCAAATCTAACTCTCTCTGCAAATGTTATATCTGCCCCCCCTGCAGTGCACATGGTTTTGCTCAACTGCTAACAAACTTGCTGCTGCGATCAACTCAGAATTACCCCCTTTGAGTCTCCTCATCAGAGGGCCTTGTTTCCCTGGCTGCTTTGATTGGGTATTGTCTCCTATATATGTAATACAAAGATACAAGGAAACTCATCCAAAAGCGCTCTTACTTGAGACTGCAGCTGTGTCTCTTATCGGAAAAAGCTGATCAGCCCATCAGCTAAAATACAACCAAACACAGATAGATATCCTTTAAGGACTCTCAGCGCTATCTCTTTTACTAAAGCTGTCTAAAACTCTGTTTCTTCCAATTAATGTATCACACTGTATTCCTCATTCATAAAAACAAAGTCCATTTTATTCATAAAAAGTCTCCTTAAACACTTGTAAGCTTTCTGGTTCACAGCATTATCTTTATTACGCACAGGTAACAGCGGTCACAAAAAGGAGTTATCTCACCGGATTCTTTGGACGTTCTTTTGTTATACGGTACTGCTTCAGCCAGGCGGCTGATGGTGGATTTGGTCACTAATATTACATTTTGGCAACAACGTGCATCTGGTAGAACAGCGGAAGGAGCGGCACAGGATGACAATAGGCAGCGGGGAGAGAGAATCACCGAGAGGCGTTTAGCAGAGAGACCCTACCACGGACACCTGATAACACAGGTAAAGTGGAAGGTTTTGGGCAACAGTCTGCAGTCATAGCTGAGAGGTCAGGTGCGAGCCGGCAGCACCGAGTACAAATGACTTGCGGCGGGGAAGCAGTACCGTATAACAAAAGAACGTCCAGAGAATCCGGTGAGATAACTCCTTTTTTGTGACTGCTGTTACCTGTGCGTAATCAAGATAACGCTGTGAACCGGAAAGCTTATAAGTGTTTATGGAGACTTTTTATGAATAAAATGGACTTTGTTTTTATGAATTAGAAATACAGTGTGATACATTAATTGGAAGAAACTGAGTTTTGGACCGCTTTAGTAAAAGAGACAGCGCTGAGAGTCTTTAAAGGATATCTATCTCCTATATATGTGTTTACTGTCCCTCATTCCATGCTGGTCATAGTTCCTGGTTGCTATGGGAACCCTCGTCATTGAGTTCAAGTCATTGTCTGCAGGAACCTCACCTGCCTCCCAGGTCTCACCTATAGTGTCAGCTCTGGTGTCCAGCCTCAGCTCCATACCAGCTTACTATAGAAAAATCCTGCAGTTTATATACCCTTTGTCTTTACTTTAAGTATTAGTTAGTACTCGCTGTTAGTGTTAGTACTGCTCCGCTCAGCCCAGAGGATATCCCCAGTTAGGGGTATCTTTTGTGTTTATTCTCCTCAGTATGTTCCTCTCCCAAGCCTGTCAGTCCCTTATCCTCTCAGTACTTTAATTCTAGCTACGTAGCCATTGTCTGCCTTCCCTTCTCCCCGCTCATCTCTGCTGCACCTGTGGACTCCAATATATTGGACATATTAAGAGAAAAATCAAAACTCGAATTGCAGAACACATCTTCAATATAAAAAATGACTACCAACACACAGCCTCTCAAAACATTTTCTGGATGTACATAATAAAAATCCAAAAGACCTTAAATTTATAGGAATTAAAACATTTTTTGGAGAGGTAGAAATTACTGTAAAGAACTATGAAAAAAGAAAACTAAATGGATATTTTTGCTACAAATTCTGCAGCCAAATGGATTAAATATTGACTTTGATTTAAATGTCTTTTTGTAACAAAATAATGGTCACATAATACAGGTTGAGTATCCCATATCCAAAATGCTTGGGACCAGAGGTATTTTGGTTATCGGATTATTCTGTAATTTGGAATAATTGCTTACCATAATGAGATATCATGGTGATGGGACCTAAGTCTAAGCACACAATGCATTTATGTTTCATATACACATGTTACACACAGCCTGAAGGTCATTTTAGCCAATATTTTTAATAACTTTGTGCATTAAACAAAGTGTGTGTACATTCACACAATTCATTTATGTTTCATATACATCTTATATACACAGCCTGAAGGTCATTTAATACAATATTTTTCATTATTTTGTGTATTAAACAAGGTTTAAGTACATTGAGCCATCAGAAAACAAAGGTTTCACTTTCTCAGTCTCACTCAAAAAATTCTGTATTTCGGAATATTTGGATATGGGATACTCAACCTGTATCAAATAACTTTCTATTTAATGTTTCATTTTTTCACATCATTACTACATCAATAATAAACTTATACTTTTTAGTGCAGTACCTGTCACAAGTTTAGACAATTTTTATACAGGAGTAAACCTGATTTAAACATAGGTTATGGGGATTATAAATTATCATGCTCCTGCTGCAGTTTAACCGTTCTTTATACTACATTTTTTTCAAATGAAGCTAATTGCTTTTTAATTATATCAATTAAATAGAGACCTTTTAACAATAAAAAGGGGACCCCTTAACAGTGGCATTATCCCGGACAAAGGGCTTACAAGCCCGAAACGCATTGGACGCCCACTACACGCCATGCACAAGATGCTCAGTGACACCAAAGCATTGAGCCAACCACCAGCAACACACACGACTGGATGCAGTGCTCAAATTCACACTGAGGAGTGAGGGAACCAGTCGGCCAGAGGATCCATGCCGCCAGAGGTTAGTAAAAGGTAGGGCTATCTTAGTTAGAGTGCATCCCTTTGATCATCCTCATGCGGCCCCAGCATACAAAGGAACCCGCTTTCTAACTACACGGACGTACTGCTCTCCAACTACTCAGAAAGGAGCTGTAAACACTACACTATTTTTCTTTTACAAGTATTGCTTTTTATATACAATTTTATATACATTTTCACCATAATCTATTTTTATATATTACTTAGTTTTATTTTTTTCATAAGCGCTCCTGATATTTACGTTTTCTTTCATTTAATAAAAGGGAGCCGCTAACTACATTACATTATTAATTAAGCACAGAATATTCTTTAAACTTTTACACTAGTTATCTTAGGGTTCAGTTCCTGCTGGCTTTTATTCAGGTCACCCAGGGGTTGAGCTTATACTACCACCAGTGGCGTAAGTCCTGGTGGGCATCCCAGTACTGGTAGATGCATACAGTCTTATGGGAAAAGTGGTTCTTATAGGCGAGAAGACCTGCAGTGTGCGTTCTGTGAGTTTCAACCTCGGGTGTACAGTGGTCAATGCCTGAAGACCTGCAATCAACTGTGAATCTCGTACGAAGAACTCCATTCCATCATAAAACATACAAAACAGTGTCAAATCTGTTATGTTTGAGGGTTTCCTACCATGAACTGCTCACTTCAGGTTCTTCCACAACATTTTGATTGGGTTAAGGTCAGGACTTTTACTTGGCCATTCCAATCTTTAAATTTCTTTTTTGTAGACAAATGTTATTGATTTTCAAAGGGAAACAAAAAATACAATGAACACATATTAGAAAGACAATACAATAAAGTCAATGGAATCAGGATTATGGAGTCCTGAAATAACAATGACAAACAGTAAGGAATCACCGGCCTTACATAGTATAGTATCCAAAAGAAGGTAAGTAAAAAGGACATTCGGAAGGGGAGAACTGCTGTAAAGAGAGGAGAGGAGTAAGGAAGAGAAACTCAGCAAGACCTAATGGCAGAGTTGCCTACCCTCCCGCATTACGCTTGAGTCTTTAGTCTTTTTAATTACCCTCCTGCTGCCCCGCTAAATCTCTGCATCCTCCCGCTTTTCCTGCACTGCCTGACAAAAATACGGACAGTTCATGCGTGTCCCGAATGGCAGGGGGTGCTGTCAGTATGTGAATGTCCTTTTTATTTAAATGCCAGCCTCCGCTCATTACAACCCTGCCCACTGTGGCTCATTTAAATAACATGCTGCTCACATCATGATGTCGTCCATGTAGGCCACGGCTCTAGCATTCCAGATTGCGCATGTGCAGATTGCATTTTCGGGGAGTCTTGCATGCCGGGGTCAGGCCTGCATGGAAGATGTCATGATGTGGGCGGCATGTTATTTAAATGCCAGCCACTACAGTGGTGAGTATGAGATCCTGGAGACACGTGAGAAGGTGTGAGGGTGTGAGAGTGAGATCTGGGAGTGGGGTTAGGGTGTGAAGGATGGGTGAGGTTTGGATCTGGGAGCATGGCGAGGATGAGGGTGAGATCAAGGAGCAGGGTGAGGGTGTAAGGTAATTAATTTAATTATGGAGCTGCATGGTGGCTGGGCTGGACTGTGCCAGAAAAAACGAACAAAATGAGGCATTAAGGTTCTGGATAGTGGTGGCCGCATAGGAAAGAAGATGACTGGTGTCCCCAGCTTGCAGGCAGCAGTGTCAGAGGCACCAGCAGAAACAGGACTGGAGCAGTAGGGATCCGGTCATTAGGTCGACACAACTTATGTCGACAGTCATTAGGTTGACCACTAAAGGTCGACATGCATTAGGTCAACAGGGATACTAGGTCAACATGGTCATTAGGTCGACATGTACTAGGACAACAGTTCAAAGGGTCGACATGAATTTTAAAATTTTCATACTTTACGATCCACGTGGACTACAATTTGGAACAGTAACCTGTGCCAAGCACTGCGGTAGTGGAGTGAGGCACCTTGCCCGAAGCATGGCGAGCGAAGAAAATGACACCAATGGATGTGGCACCACGTGGCGCTAGTTTATACCCTCGAATAAAAAGACCTTACACAATGGAGTCTGATTTGTTCTCATAGGTGGTAAGGTTCATATGATGCATACAGATTTCTAAAATGCAAAAGAACACACAACCATAGTGCAACTCTGTTTTAACACCAAAAACGCTTCCATTTATATGGTCCCACTCACATAAGGTGGTTTTGATATTGCATGTAGATAATCAGAGGTGTTGAGATTGCCGCTATCACTCAATGGAACAAGACTCCTTACTGGATGGCTTAAAAAGAAACAAGGCAATAGTGCACTAACGTCTTAAAAGACAAACAGATTTAATAAAAAATGCACTCACAAACATTGAATTAAAATCAACATGTAGAGGATCAGATAGACTGGAAGGTGTTAATGAAAGATCCGGTCCTTGGGGGCATTTTGCCAGCCAAACCAGGATTTATTTATAGGAGATCAAAATCACTGAAAGATCGATTAGTCCATAGCTCCATAGAACCAATCAAAAGGAGCAGTGTTAGAAGTAAGGGTTTTTACAGATGTGGACTGTGTGCCATGCGTAAATGTACCATGAAGGACGAAGGATGAAGGACGATGTCCGAAAGCGCTAAAGCAGGGAGTTGGTGAGGACGAGGACGGACGGACGGACGGGAGCTGTGGTGTGTGTGCGGCTGGAGACGGCATTTCACTTGGACTTTGCGGTGATTATTCTCGGCAACAGCTCTCCTGTTCAAGAGTCTATCTGATCCTCTACATGTTGATTTTTATTCAATGTTTGTGAGTGCATTTTTTTTATTAAATCTGTTTGTCTTTTAAGACGTTAGTGCACTATTGCCTTGTTTCTTTTTAAGCCATCCAGTAAGGAGTCTTGTTCCATTGAGTGATAGCGGCAATCTCAACACCTCTGATTATCTACATGCAATATCAAAACCGCCTTATGTGAGTGGGACCATATAAATGGAAGCGTTTTTGGTGTTAAAACAGAGTTGCACTATGGTTGTGTGTTCTTTTGCATTTTAGAAATCTGTATGCATCATATGAACCTTACCACCTATGAGAACAAATCAGACTCCATTGTGTAAGGTCTTTTTATTCGAGGGTATAAACTAGCGCCACGTGGTGCCACATCCATTTGTTTCTATTACATTTTTGTGAATCACGGTGAAAGGTTCCTTTGGTATCCAAGGGCTGCTATTAGTATTTAAGCGCACTAAGGCCTATTTTTCTTTGAAGAAAATGACACAGAAAAAGTCCAAAAACCCATGTCCATCTTTTGACCTGTCGACCTAGTACATGTCGATCTAATGACCATGTCGACCTAGTGTCCCTGTCAACCTAATGCATGTTGATCTTCAGTGGTCGACCTAAAGACTGTTGACCTAAGTTGGGTCGACCCAACGACCCATACCCGGAGCAGTGGTGGTCTCCTCCACTGTAACATATTACAACTAAAAATGTAAGGTAATTAATTTATTCTGTAGAGCTGCATGGTGGCTGGCCTGTACCTGAAAAAATTAACAAACTGAGACAATAAGGCCTTTTTTTCTCCTCCCCTCTCTTGTTCAGAATTATGAATTACATTGATTTAGATTTTGCTACTGGCATTGTGATCTGGGCCCGATATTAGCACCCAGGATTGCATTGCAATATACAACCATATTGGCTAGACGTATCATCCGGCACCCACAGGGACAGGTCCCTGCATTGTGCCTAGTGTGGTGCTAGGGCTGCTGCACATTTGTGGTCCAGCTGACTTCAATTCTATGGCATAGCAGGAGCATGCAATTGCATTCGCCCCGCTATGCCATGACTAAAGGACACACCTGTACATTCCAGAAATACTTAATATTTGCGGCTAACCCCCGAAAAAATGTGTGTTTTCAGGAAAATAGCCACAAATATTTTTTGATAAAGGTGCACTAATTTAGATAAAGTGACCTCTCATTGCAGTAGAAGAATTTGGAAGATTTTCTTATTTCTTTATGGCGGAAATATCTCATGGGGAAGCAGTCAAAATACCAACGCCGGAATCCTGACTAGAGTCCACAATCCAGACGGCAGAATGTCAACGAGGGGGGTATCCCAGCATCAGAATACAGATACCGGGAATTCAAATTGTCCTCTCAGTGGGACGCGCTCACGTCCTGATGTGGGGGCGGAGGAGGTTAGGTTTAGGCATTAGAAGGGGGGTTAGGGTGTATGGGCGGAAAGGTTATGGTTAAGTACCGGGGAGGGAGGGTTAGGATTAGACACTTTGAATAGGAGGTTAGGGTTAGGCACCAATTGGGAAGGGCTAGGTTTAGGCAGTGGAGTAGGGAGGGTTAGGGTTAGGCATCCCTGGGGAGGGTTAGGGTAGGGGCAAGGGAAGAGTTAGTGTCTTAACTACGGGGCTGTCTGGATTTTCATGGCCGGAATGCCGTTGGCAATATTCTGACCGATGGCATCCCGTCCATTGGGATTACATATTGAACCCATCTCATGGGTGCAGGTATACTGGAGGAGATTGGGTATCGATGGAAGCAATAAACGCCACATCAGGTCATAGCAGTAATACCCTGAACTCACTGTACAAGTACATTTCCCATATGATGAAGTGGGCTAAGCCCAAAGAAAATGCATTATATGCTTTTGGAAACTACAAAATTCCAGGTCGCTATCTACCATGCCTAAGTTGCAGGTGGATTTTTTACTATTTTAGCTTCTTCCACCTTCCTAGCCCTGTCAGTAGCTTGTGATCTAGGGAAAGTCTTAATGAGACATGTGTGATGGGGCCTTGGGAAGAAATCTCAGCTCCATTATGACACAAGGGAAGGTCTGGCGGGGGTTCTGGCTCCGGCTGAACTGTCATCTGTCAGTATGGCATGGTCTCAGCTGGCAGTGTTAGTGTCGGGATGTGGGTTGGGCCCAGTTTGTTATGGGCTTAGTTCGATGCAGGTAGTACTGAAGGAGGTGGTTGGTTCGGCTATGTTTACACACAGCATGCGATCAGATCCGAACTGCGCATGCATCTGAGCCACACTGCACTGGCGCGACGGATGGCTACTACGGGGATCGGTGCCTTGCGACGGGATGGTGCAAAGGATCCAGTCACACGGGCATTCGCAAGGAAATTGACAGGAAGAGGCCATTTGTGGGTGGCAACGCAGGCGGGCTCAGGCGTTTTGAGGGAAGATGTCTGACGTCAGCTCCGACCCCAATCACGAGGATTCAATTGCAGTGGCTGAGTAAGTCCTGGGCTGCGCAGAGACTGCACAAACTGATTTTTGTGCAGCTCTGCAACAGAAGCGATCGCATACTTGCACAGCATTTTCCCCTCCCCCTGTAGGGGCGACTATCTGATCGCAGGGCAGCAAAAACTACAGCCCAGCAATCAGATCTGAATTAGGCCCCATGTCTGCAGCATTAGGAGCTGTGAGGGGCCACCGTTCATTTCTATTCCACAACTGCTAAACATAATTTAAGCAGTTTATATAATAGATATCCACGTTTATAATATTGTGCTTGTACGCCACATACAGCGGACTCTGGAGCGATATCTGGGCACATTTATCAATGAGCACATGATATTAGTGCCCAAGATTGCATTGCACAATGCGATCATATTGTGAGAATGTATCACCCGACACCAGCAGGTTTCAGAGCCCATCCCAGTGAAATGTGCTTTCTGAGCTGCCGGGGGTCCTGTGCATGCCTGATCTCACGTGACCATATAGTTACATAGTTTCTGAGGTTCAAAAAAAGACAATTTGCCCATCAAGTTCAACCTATTTGTGTTCTCCTATGCTGTATTATTTTCAGGACTAATTTTATCTGTTGATAAAGTCATGATGCACTGATGCCATTTCCGGCAGAGGGTTCCAGGGAATCAAGCCTGAACTTCTTTTTGCAATCCATAGGTTACACTGGTTGCGGTGGGGGTAGTGGTGTGGGCCAATATCCGGAAAGCTTCACATACCTGATATTAATACGTTTGGCAGCATCGCTTCCCCCATAGAAACCTATGGGGGATGTGGCTGCTGCCGGAATGGAGAGATCAGCTGTGATCCCTCCTACATACATTAGAGAGATACTTAATATTTGTGGCTTACTCCCTTAAACAGGTATTTTCAGGGAAATAGGCACAAATATTGTTTGATAAATGGTCACCATAGTCTCCAGGCCATCAGAAGATGCAATTGCAAAGAGATCATAAAGAAGTGAAGGGCATTGTAAAAATTCAGATTGCAAACATTTGATTGTACGGATTACTTTTCTAATGTGTTTTTAGTTGTTTCCATCTTTCACAGTTTATTTGTGTTGTAATTTTTAATTCAAGAATCATTGCGCAAACATATTACTAATGTTGAAGTTTAGAAATATTAATACAAACAATAAAAAAAAGAAAAAACATCATGACAAAAAAACAAACACACACATACACTAAAGGGGAAAATTAGATACGTGCTAGTTTGAATTTCTACTGAAAAATTCAGCTTCTTTTAATCTTTTTAAATATAACCCCTGTAGTTAGTTACATTTGTGATAATGCTCTCACCAGGGTTGTCAAAATATTATCTGAGCCACAATATTATGGGGAAACATCTATGCCCCATCAAGGTCCTTCTAATACTCTATCCCAAAAACACTAAACAAACCCTAATATCCTAACCAGTGGCGTAAGTTCGTCACAGTCGCCCGGAGGCAAGATAAATATTGGTGCCCCCCTATTTCCTATATTAAGATAGACATATGTAAGTATGTGTGCGTGTGTGTGTGTATATATGTGTGTGTGTGTGTGTGTGTGTGTGTGTGTGTGTGTGTGTGTGTGTGTGTGTGAGTGTGTATGGAGTGTTCTGGAAAAAAATTATATACTGTATTTATACATTTAATTGTCTTTTATTTTAAATAATTTCTTAGCAGTCATACCCAGGATTAGAACCCATGACCTGTTACACTGACAGCAGACACTTTACTGATGGAGTTATTTGTTCCTGTAGAGGAAGCATGAGAATTCTAACTATATGAAGTTACGTGTAATTGTCAGAGAAGTATCTTCATATAGTTAAAATTCTCATATTTCCTATACAGGAGCAACAGGTTCATCAGTAAGGTGCCTGCTTCCAGTGTAATAGGTTGTGGTTTCTAATCCTGGGTGTGACACTTGTAAAATGTGTATATTCAGTATTATAAAGAGGGTGTGATGTGTAAAGTGCAGGGACCAGTGAGGAAGTCGGCCACTGAAAAGACAGCGACAGCTATCAATTCACTTAATTCAATGGTGTCACAGAATGGGAGGAGAGGTGTCCCCCTTCAGAGCAGGAGCCCGGCGGCAGATGACTCCGTTGCCTCCCAGAGTTCTGCCTCTGATCCTAACCCTAATACCCAAACCCCTAAAGTCTAGGGCATAGACTAACTCTAATACACGAACCTTAAAAGGTAGACTGGATGGGCCATGTTGTTCTTATCTGCCATCAAATTTTATGTATCTATGTAACCCTCACCATTAATCCTAATACCCTAACCCTCACTCTTAATCCTAATACCCTAACCCTCACCCTTAATCCCAAAACTAATGTCCTATCCATTACCCTTAGTCCAAATACCCTTACGCTAATCAGGGACTTGCACATGACAATGACAAAATGGATATGGCCTCCACAGGGGGCAAAAAACACATACATTGGCCCCCACAGGAAAAAAATGCATTGTACCCCGCAGGAAAAAAACCCACATTAATTGTGACTTGACTTGTTGGTAGCAGAACAGAAATAGGAGCTCAGTCTCTTCCTCACTCTCACCCACAAGAAGCACTAGCAACGGCTGCAGCATGTGTCTTAAGGAACAGGTCAGGTATGAGAGAGGGTGAGAGAGTCAGCATGGGCAGATGTGGTGAGAGTCTGAGGGGCACCCCACTACAATAATCACCTCACAGAACCTACCCACCCCCAACTTCAGTAATCACCTAACAGCAAATCTAAATCTAAAACAAATTCCTCAGTGCATACCTTATCAGGCATAAATTACTATATACGCAAAAAGGGGATAAAGTATCTCCTTTATTAATTCATAATGGAAAATTCTTAAAAACTCTCTTAGTCTCTATTAAACACTTGCCTAATACCAGTATGCAACACACTATAAAACACCCCAACATATGGTGTGTTGTGTCTAAGTGTTATATATCGGTATTAGGCACGTGTTTAATAGTGACTAATATAGATTTATTAAGAACTAGCTGGAGTACCCGGCGTTGCCCGGGATTTTAAGAATGTTTGTTTACAAAAATTAATTTAAATATTAAACACACAGTATAAATAACATAGTATAAAAAAGCATGGAAAATGTTATACACATCAATAAAATGAAAACCCAATGTGCTGCTGGGGGACCGTGCTACTTCCACTATATAACTCTCAGTGTGTGGGTTCGTGCTACCTCCATTCCCCTCCTCACATCATGTCACTGCCCCTGTCCCATGCAGCCCTATCATCGCTGACATATCATGCATGTCCTGATATACTCTGTGCTGCTGGCACACCCGTAGGGGTGCTAGTGGTGTGTTACCCCCACAGTGTTTGTTCCCAGAGTGTAAGTAATATGTGTAGCAAGTTTGGGGTAAATTGCTCCAGACATTCCAGAGTTATGCTGTCTGCTAAAAAACTCTGTGTTGCTGCTGCAAGTCACTTTGGATAAGTCTTTATGAGCTTGCCACTGAGATTTTTGCCCCTTCCTCAAGGCAAAACTGCTCCAGCTCCTTCATGTTGAATGGATTCCGCTTGTGAACAGCAATCTTCAAGTCTGATCACAGATTCTCAATTGGATTGAATCTGGGCTTTGGCTAGGCCATTCCAATGTATTTAAATGTTTGCCTTTAAGCCACTTGAGTGTTGCTTTAGCAGTATGCTTCGGCCTAATGTCCTGCTGGAAGTTGAACCTCTGACCCAGTCTCAAATGACAGGCAGACTGAAACAGGTTTTGCTCAAGAATATCCCTGCATTTAGCACCATCCCACTTTCTCTCAACACGAAACAGTTTCCTAGTCCCTGCTGCTAAAAAACCATCCCCACAGCATGATGCTGTGACCACCATGTTTCACTGTGGGGATGGTGTTCTTGGGGTGATGGGATTTGTTGGGTTTGCACCAGACATAGCATTTTCCTTGGTGGATGAAAAGTTCAGTTTTAGTCTCATCTGACCATAGCACCTTCCTCCATACATTTGGGGAGTCGTCCACATGCCTTTTGGCAAACTGAAAACGTGCCTTCTTATTTTTAACACTAAGTAATGTTGGTTTTTTCTGGCCACTCTTTCATAAAGTCCAGTTCTATGGAGTGTACAGCTTTTTGTGGTCACATGCGCAAACACATCAGTCTGTGCTGCCTCTCTGATTACTGCCTTCCTTGCCCGGTCTGTGAGTTTTGGTGGCTGGCCCTCTCTTGGCAGGTTTGTTGTGGTACCATGTTCTTTCCATTTGAAGAGGATGGATTTGATGGTGCACCAGGGGATCATCAAAGATTTTGATTTTTTTTATAACCCAACCCTGACATGTACTTCTCAACAACTTTGTCCCTGACTTGTTTGGAGAGCTTCTTGGTCTTCATGGTGTGATTCCTCTTGCTTAGTGGTGTTGTAGCCCAGGGGCCTTTTAGAAAAGGTGTGTTTATACTGACAGATCATGTGACGCTTAGATTGCACACAGGTGGACTTCATTTTAATAATTATGTGACTTCTGAAGGTAATTTGTCGAAGTCAAAAATATTACATACACACCAAATACAAACTCCAAACAGATGGGTCACTGTGCGTGCGCATACACGCAGTGTGCACAGCGATATACGGTAGCATATGCATTCACACATACAAGCCACAAAGATATATTCAACACATATTTCATACAACACATAAATTAATTATGTCAAGCACCAGACATTATAATGTATTTATGTAAGAGAGTTATAACATCAGATACTGTATATATGTATTATTGGAACCCAAACAAGATAAACATGCTTGGTGTCAAAATGATCAGGGGAATGAGTGTGTTGGTTTGATAGCTGTGGTTAGATTGTAGCACATTGCAACGATTAGTTATGATTAAATGTATGAATATGAAGCCACAACTCTAAAGTGAACAAAGAACTTCCTGAAAAACCAGTGGCTAACCCCTCTTCAAGGCTGGATGTTGCTTGCATATGAACTGACCAATAACACATCATGAATGAGAGAAACCTCTCCCCTGGACCAATAGCAGAAGACTCAGTCCCAGACATGTACTTTCCCCAATACACAGTATATAGGTATTTAGCCTCACCCAAGAAGTTCTGTTTTCTTTTTCATTGCTGTTGGTGCAAAGATGGAGCGGACTGTGCATTGAGGGACAGGGTGAAGTATGCTGGCTGTAATTGATCCATATGTAACTACAACTGCTTCTTGTGTAATTGTAACACTGTAACCATATATATTAGAGATGAGCGGGTTCGGTTTCTTTGAAACCGAACCCGCACGAACTTCATGTTTTTTTTACGGGTCCGAGCAGACTCGGATCCTCCCGCCTTGCTCGGTTAACCCGAGCGCGCCCGAACGTCATCATGACGCTGTCGGATTCTCGCGAGACTCGGATTCTATATAAGGAGCCGCGCGTCGCCGCCATTTTCACACGTGCATTGAGATTGATAGGGAGAGGACGTGGCTGGCGTCCTCTCCATTAGAAATTAGATTAGAAGAGAGAGAGAGATTGTGCAGAGTCAGACAGAGTTTACCACAGTGACCAGTGCAGTTGTTGTTAGTTAACTTTTATTTATTTTAATATAATATATCCGTTCTCTGCTATATCCGTTCTCTGCCTGAAAAAAAACGATACACAGCAGCAGCCAGTCACACAGTGTGACTCAGTCTGTGTGCACTCAGCTCAGCCCAGTGTGCTGCACATCAATGTATAAAAGGCAAAGCTTATAATAATTGTGGGGGAGACTGGGGAGCACTGCAGGTTGTTATAGCAGGAGCCCCCAGGAGTACATAATATTATATTAATTTAAAATTAAACAGTGCACACTTTTGCTGCAGGAGTGCCACTGCCAGTGTGACTAGTGGTGACCAGTGCCTGACCACCAGTATAGTAGTATATTGTTGTATGTATTGTAAACTATCTCTTTATCAACCAGTCTATATTAGCAGCAGACACAGTACAGTGCGGTAGTTCACGGCTGTGGCTACCTCTGTGTCGGCAGTCGGAACTCGGCAGGCAGTCCGTCCATCCATAATTGTATTACAATATATACCACCTAACCGTGGTATTTTTTTTTCTTTCTTTATACCGTCGTCATAGTGTCATACTAGTTGTTACGAGTATACTACTATCTCTTTATCAACCAGTGTACAGTGCGGTAGTTCACGGCTGTGGCTACCTCTGTGTCGGCAGGCAGTCCGTCCATCCATAATTGTATTATTATTATAATATATACCACCTAACCGTGGTTTTTTTTTCATTCTTTATACCGTCATAGTGTCATACTAGTTGTTACGAGTATACTACTATCTCTTTATCAACCAGTGTACAGTGCGGTAGTTCACGGCTGTGGCTACCTCTGTGTCGGCAGTCGGCAGGCAGTCCGTCCATCCATAATTGTATTATTATTATAATATATACCACCTAACCGTGGTTTTTTTTTCATTCTTTATACCGTCGTCATAGTGTCATACTAGTTGTTACGAGTATACTACTATCTCTTTATCAACCAGTGTACAGTGCGGTAGTTCACGGCTGTGGCTACCTCTGTGTCGGCAGTCGGCAGGCAGTCCGTCCATCCATAATTGTATTATTATTATAATATATACCACCTAACCGTGGTTTTTTTTTCATTCTTTATACCGTCGTCATAGTGTCATACTAGTTGTTACGAGTATACTACTATCTCTTTATCAACCAGTGTACAGTGCGGTAGTTCACGGCTGTGGCTACCTCTGTGTCGGCAGTCGGCAGGCAGTCCGTCCATCCATAATTGTATTATTATTATAATATATACCACCTAACTGTGGTATTTTTTTTTCTTTCTTTATACCGTCGTCATAGTGTCATACTAGTTGTTACGAGTATACTACTATCTCTTTATCAACCAGTGTACAGTGCGGTAGTTCACGGCTGTGGCTACCTCTGTGTCGGCAGTCGGCAGGCAGTCCGTCCATCCATAATTGTATTATTATTATAATATATACCACCTAACTGTGGTATTTTTTTTTCTTTCTTTATACCGTCGTCATAGTGTCATACTAGTTGTTACGAGTATACTACTATCTCTTTATCAACCAGTGTACAGTGCGGTAGTTCACGGCTGTGGCTACCTCTGTGTCGGCAGTCGGCAGGCAGTCCGTCCATCCATAATTGTATTATTATTATAATATATACCACCTAACCGTGGTTTTTTTTTCATTCTTTATACCGTCGTCATAGTGTCATACTAGTTGTTACGAGTATACTACTATCTCTTTATCAACCAGTGTACAGTGCGGTAGTTCACGGCTGTGGCTACCTCTGTGTCGGCAGTCGGCAGGCAGTCCGTCCATCCATAATTGTATTATTATTATAATATATACCACCTAACTGTGGTATTTTTTTTTCTTTCTTTATACCGTCGTCATAGTGTCATACTAGTTGTTACGAGTATACTACTATCTCTTTATCAACCAGTGTACAGTGCGGTAGTTCACGGCTGTGGCTACCTCTGTGTCGGCAGTCGGCAGGCAGTCCGTCCATCCATAATTGTATTATTATTATAATATATACCACCTAACCGTGGTTTTTTTTTCATTCTTTATACCGTCATAGTGTCATACTAGTTGTTACGAGTATACTACTATCTCTTTATCAACCAGTGTACAGTGCGGTAGTTCACGGCTGTGGCTACCTCTGTGTCGGCAGTCGGCAGGCAGTCCGTCCATCCATAATTGTATTATTATTATAATATATACCACCTAACTGTGGTATTTTTTTTTCTTTCTTTATACCGTCGTCATAGTGTCATACTAGTTGTTACGAGTATACTACTATCTCTTTATCAACCAGTGTACAGTGCGGTAGTTCACGGCTGTGGCTACCTCTGTGTCGGCAGTCGGCAGGCAGTCCGTCCATCCATAATTGTATTATTATTATAATATATACCACCTAACCGTGGTTTTTTTATACCACCTAACCGTGGCAGTCCGTCCATAATTGTATACTAGTATCCAATCCATCCATCTCCATTGTTTACCTGAGGTGCCTTTTAGTTCTGCCTATAAAATATGGAGAACAAAAAAGTTGAGGTTCCAAAATTAGGGAAAGATCAAGATCCACTTCCACCTCGTGCTGAAGCTGCTGCCACTAGTCATGGCCGAGACGATGAAATGCCAGCAACGTCGTCTGCCAAGGCCGATGCCCAATGTCATAGTACAGAGCATGTCAAATCCAAAACACCAAATATCAGAAAAAAAAGGACTCCAAAACCTAAAATAAAATTGTCGGAGGAGAAGCGTAAACTTGCCAATATGCCATTTACCACACGGAGTGGCAAGGAACGGCTGAGGCCCTGGCCTATGTTCATGGCTAGTGGTTCAGCTTCACATGAGGATGGAAGCACTCAGCCTCTCGCTAGAAAACTGAAAAGACTCAAGCTGGCAAAAGCACCGCAAAGAACTGTGCGTTCTTTGAAATCCCAAATCCACAAGGAGAGTCCAATTGTGTCGTTTGCGATGCCTGACCTTCCCAACACTGGACGTGAAGAGCATGCGCCTTCCACTATTTGCATGCCCCCTGCAAGTGCTGGAAGGAGCACCCGCAGTCCAGTTCCTGATAGTCAGATTGAAGATGTCAGTGTTGAAGTACACCAGGATGAGGAGGATATGGGTGTTGCTGGCGCTGGGGAGGAAATTGACCAGGAGGATTCTGATGGTGAGGTGGTTTGTTTAAGTCAGGCACCCGGGGAGACACCTGTTGTCCGTGGGAGGAATATGGCCGTTGACATGCCAGGTGAAAATACCAAAAAAATCAGCTCTTCGGTGTGGAGGTATTTCACCAGAAATGCGGACAACAGGTGTCAAGCCGTGTGTTCCCTTTGTCAAGCTGTAATAAGTAGGGGTAAGGACGTTAACCACCTCGGAACATCCTCCCTTATACGTCACCTGCAGCGCATTCATAATAAGTCAGTGACAAGTTCAAAAACTTTGGGTGACAGCGGAAGCAGTCCACTGACCAGTAAATCCCTTCCTCTTGTAACCAAGCTCACGCAAACCACCCCACCAACTCCCTCAGTGTCAATTTCCTCCTTCCCCAGGAATGCCAATAGTCCTGCAGGCCATGTCACTGGCAAGTCTGACGAGTCCTCTCCTGCCTGTGATTCCTCCGATGCATCCTTGCGTGTAACGCCTACTGCTGCTGGCGCTGCTGTTGTTGCCGCTGGGAGTCGATGGTCATCCCAGAGGGGAAGTCGTAAGCCCACTTGTACTACTTCCAGTAAGCAATTGACTGTTCAACAGTCCTTTGCGAGGAAGATGAAATATCACAGCAGTCATCCTACTGCAAAGCGGATAACTGAGTCCTTGACAACTATGTTGGTGTTAGACGTGCGTCCGGTATCCGCCGTTAGTTCACAGGGAACTAGACAATTTATTGAGGCAGTGTGCCCCCGTTACCAAATACCATCTAGGTTCCACTTCTCTAGGCAGGCGATACCGAGAATGTACACGGACGTCAGAAAAAGACTCACCAGTGTCCTAAAAAATGCAGTTGTACCCAATGTCCACTTAACCACGGACATGTGGACAAGTGGAGCAGGGCATGGTCAGGACTATATGACTGTGACAGCCCACTGGGTAGATGTATGGACTCCCGCCGCAAGAACAGCAGCGGCGGCACCAGTAGCAGCATCTCGCAAACGCCAACTCTTTCCTAGGCAGGCTACGCTTTGTATCACCGCTTTCCAGAATACGCACACAGCTGAAAACCTCTTACGGCAACTGAGGAAGATCATCGCGGAATGGCTTACCCCAATTGGACTCTCCTGTGGATTTGTGGCATCGGACAACGCCAGCAATATTGTGTGTGCATTAAATATGGGCAAATTCCAGCACGTCCCATGTTTTGCACATACCTTGAATTTGGTGGTGCAGAATTTTTTAAAAAACGACAGGGGCGTGCAAGAGATGCTGTCGGTGGCCAGAAAAATTGCGGGACACTTTCGGCGTACAGGCACCACGTACAGAAGACTGGAGCACCACCAAAAACTACTGAACCTGCCCTGCCATCATCTGAAGCAAGAAGTGGTAACGAGGTGGAATTCAACCCTCTATATGCTTCAGAGGTTGGAGGAGCAGCAAAAGGCCATTCAAGCCTATACAATTGAGCACGATATAGGAGATGGAATGCACCTGTCTCAAGTGCAGTGGAGAATGATTTCAACGTTGTGCAAGGTTCTGATGCCCTTTGAACTTGCCACACGTGAAGTCAGTTCAGACACTGCCAGCCTGAGTCAGGTCATTCCCCTCATCAGGCTTTTGCAGAAGAAGCTGGAGGCATTGAAGAAGGAGCTAACACGGAGCGATTCCGCTAGGCATGTGGGACTTGTGGATGCAGCCCTTAATTCGCTTAACAAGGATTCACGGGTGGTCAATCTGTTGAAATCAGAGCACTACATTTTGGCCACCGTGCTCGATCCTAGATTTAAAGCCTACCTTGGATCTCTCTTTCCGGCAGACACAGGTCTGCTGGGGTTGAAAGACCTGCTGGTGACAAAATTGTCAAGTCAAGCGGAACGCGACCTGTCAACATCTCCTCCTTCACATTCTCCCGCAACTGGGGGTGCGAGGAAAAGGCTCAGAATTCCGAGCCCACCCGCTGGCGGTGATGCAGGGCAGTCTGGAGCGACTGCTGATGCTGACATCTGGTCCGGACTGAAGGACCTGACAACGATTACGGACATGTCGTCTACTGTCACTGCATATGATTCTCTCAACATTGATAGAATGGTGGAGGATTATATGAGTGACCGCATCCAAGTAGGCACGTCACACAGTCCGTACTTATACTGGCAGGAAAAAGAGGCAATTTGGAGGCCCTTGCACAAACTGGCTTTATTCTACCTAAGTTGCCCTCCCACAAGTGTGTACTCCGAAAGAGTGTTTAGTGCCGCCGCTCACCTTGTCAGCAATCGGCGTACGAGGTTACATCCAGAAAATGTGGAGAAGATGATGTTCATTAAAATGAATTATAATCAATTCCTCCGCGGAGACATTGACCAGCAGCAATTGCCTCCACAAAGTACACAGGGAGCTGAGATGGTGGATTCCAGTGGGGACGAATTGATAATCTGTGAGGAGGGGGATGTACACGGTGATATATCGGAGGGTGAAGATGAGGTGGACATCTTGCCTCTGTAGAGCCAGTTTGTGCAAGGAGAGATTAATTGCTTCTTTTTTGGGGGGGGTCCAAACCAACCCGTCATATCAGTCACAGTCGTGTGGCAGACCCTGTCACTGAAATGATGGGTTGGTTAAAGTGTGCATGTCCTGTTTTGTTTATACAACATAAGGGTGGGTGGGAGGGCCCAAGGATAATTCCATCTTGCACCTCTTTTTTCTTTTCTTTTTCTTTGCATCATGTGCTGATTGGGGAGGGTTTTTTGGAAGGGACATCCTGCGTGACACTGCAGTGCCACTCCTAGATGGGCCCGGTGTTTGTGTCGGCCACTAGGGTCGCTTATCTTTCTCACACAGTCAGCTACCTCATTGCGCCTCTTTTTTTCTTTGCGTCATGTGCTGTTTGGGGAGGGTTTTTTGGAAGGGACATCCTGCGTGACACTGCAGTGCCACTCCTAGATGGGCCCGGTGTTTGTGTCGGCCACTAGGGTCGCTTATCTTACTCACACAGCGACCTCGGTGCAAATTTTAGGACTAAAAATAATATTGTGAGGTGTGATGTGTTCAGAATAGGCTGAAAATGAGTGTAAATTATGTTTTTTGAGGTTAATAATACTTTGGGATCAAAATTACCCCCAAATTCTATGATTTAAGCTGTTTTTTAGGGTTTTTTGAAAAAAACACCCGAATCCAAAACACACCCGAATCCGACAAAAAAAATTCGGTGAGGTTTTGCCAAAACGCGGTCGAACCCAAAACACGGCCGCGGAACCGAACCCAAAACCAAAACACAAAACCCGAAAAATTTCAGGCGCTCATCTCTAATATATATATACTGTACATGTGTTATATTGTATGCATACCCTTTTAATATCAAATATATACATCTCTGAGCATTGGACGTCAGCTTACAATGTGTGCGTGTACTTGTTTTCGCTTAATGGATGTAGTGTTTGCGATGTACAGCGCACTTTTATCGTATATGGTAATAAGATGCGCCTTGCGTCCACAGCATATATTAACGCTGGCATTTTAAATATTTATTTTAAATAATCTGAACTTCTCAAATTGGTTGCACCAGAACTTTTGAGGTCTTCATAGCAAAGGGGGTGAATACATATGCACATGACAATTTTCAAATTTTTATTTATAACATTTATTATTTTTTATATAAATTTTTCTCATTTCACTTCACCAATTTAGACTATTTTGTGCATATCCATCACATAAAATTCAGATAAAAAAAATTTAAATTACAGGTTGTAATGTAACAAAATAGGTAAAAAGCCAAGGGGGGGAATACTTTAGCAAAGCACTGTATGATCATGCATGCGCACCTGCCGAGACTACTTCAGGGTAAGTTCTTGTATCTTTCAGCACCTCAGAGCCTTTATAGTAATTATTCAATATATTTATGTGGTCTGGCCTTTATTTCATGGAGCTCATTGAATCATAAATCACTAGGGAGAAGATATACAGTGCATCCGGAAAGTATTCACAGAGCTTCACTCTTTCCACATTTGTTATGTTACAATCTTATTCCAAATTGGACAAATTAAAATTTTTCCCCTCAAAATTCTACACACTATTCCACATAATAACAATGTGAACATTTTTTTTAGATTTATGCAAATTTATTAAAAATAAAAAATCTAAGAAATCACATGTACTGTATATAAATATTCACAGCCTTTGCTCAATACTTTGTTGATGCACCTTTGGCAGCAAGTAAGGCCTCAAGACTTTTTGAATATGATGCCACAAGCTTGGCATAACTATCTTTAGGCAGTTTTGACCATTCCTCTTTGCAGCACCTCTCAAGCCCCATCAGGTTGGATAGGAAGCGTCGATGCACAGCCATTTTCAGATCTCTCCAGAGATGTTCAATCGGATTCAAGTCTGGGCTCTGGCTGGGCCACTCAAGGACATTCACAGAGTTGTCCTGAAGCTACTCCTTTGATATCTTGGCTGTATGCTTAGGGTCGTTGTCCTGTTGAAAGATGAACCGTCACCCTAGACTGAGGTCAAGAGTGCACTGGAGCAGGTTTTCATCCAGGATGTCTCTGTACATTGCTGCATTCATCTTTCCCTCTATCCTGACTAGTCTCCCAGTTCCTGCCACTGAAAAACATCCCCACAGCATGATGCTGACACCATCAAGCTTTATTATAGGGATGGTATTGGCCTGGTGATGAGTGGTGCCTGGTTTCCTCCAAACATGATGCCTGGCATTCATGCCAAAGAGTTCAATCTTTATCTCATCAGACAAGAGTATTTTGTTTCTCATGGTCTGAGAGTCCTTCAGGAGCATTTTGGCAAACTCCAGATGGGCTTCCATGTGCTTTTTCCTGAGGAGTGGCTTCCATCTGGCCACTCTACCATACAGGTTTGATTGGTGGATTGCTGCAGAGATGGTTGTCCTTCTGGAAGGTTCTCCTCTCTCCACAGAAGAATGCTGTAGCTCTGGCAGAGCGACCATCTGGTTCTTTGTCACCTCCCTGACTAGGGCCCTTCTACCCAAGATCACACAGTTTAGATGGCCGGCCAGCTCTAGGAAGAGTCCTGGTTGTTCCGAACTTTTTCCATTTACGGATGATGGAGGCCACTGTGCTCATTGAGACCTTCAAAGCAGATATTTTTCTGTACCCTTCCCCAGATTTGTGCCTCGAGACAATCCTGTCTCAGAGGTCTACAGACAATTCCTTTGACTTCATGCTTGGTTTGTGCTCAGACATGCACTGTCAAGTGTGGGACCTTATATAGACAGGTGTGTGCCTTCCAAATCATGTTCAATCAACTGAATTTACCACAGGTGGACTCCAATTAAGCTGTAGGAACATCTCAAGGATGATCAGTGGAAACAGGATGCACCTGAGCTTCATGGCAAAGGCTGTGAATACTTATGTACATGTGATTTCTTAGTTCTTTATTTTTAATATATTTGCAAAAATCACAAAAAACTTTTTTCACGTTGTCATTATGGGGTATTGTGTGTAGAATTTTATGGGGAAAAATTATTCCATTTTGGAATAAGGCTGCAACATAACACAAAATGCACATGTTATAGCTGCCCCCCTGCAGTGGACATGGTTTTGCCCATTAGCTAACAAATTTGCTGGTGCTATCAGATCTGAATTAGGCACAATGTAAAAATAAAATCTGACAAATAAATGAGGCACAGGAGTTTTTTTCTTATTTATTACAATTTTTCAGCCTGACTGAAACATGCTGTTGTTATATACAAATATTTCACAACCATCAATCACATTTCAACCATACACAAAGGGAATAACACTTGATACATTACTGCCGGCTTTGACTGTATAACTTCTGGTAGTATGCTACCCATACACATAGTTGCTCTGGTGGTATGCTGCTCTTGGTACTATAGTTTTCACCTGACACTGCAGGACATACCCCTGAGTGTAAATAGATACACCCATAGGTGGAGCTAGACACGACCATTGGGAGGAACATGACACGCCCCCTTAACAACAGGTTGCATTCTGCTAACATCTACTATCTTAATATGTGGGGAGGAAAGGGATGGGGGAAACTTAAGCACAGGTGGTGAGATATAATATACCGCTGAATGAATTGGAAAAATCACAATAGTTTGAAATTACGTCCTTCACTGAAGGGTACTATAACAATAACTCATGTGGAGGTGCACCCCTGAGAGTAAGCAATAGTGTACCAAAAAAGAAGAAAAAGAGACTCTCGTTTTTTGGGGGGGCACTCATTGAAAGATATTACATAAAATATAACTTTTATTGATTATCATTAAAAAAAAATTGCCACAAACCAAGACTGGGACATGAACATGTACACATAAATACCAGAATTCCCAAAAAAACAAAAAACAACAAAAAACCACGCCTAAATTTACGCGTGGTATGAACGGTGTGTGGGGAGATACACGTGACCTGGTCAGGGTCAATGTTATTGCTCCTGACAATAGTTCCTGCAATAATAAGCATTGACAGTCCCCTAACAAGAGGAGACAAATTGTAGGATGATATAGTCGGCTGAAACAAGAAGCGGTAGCCCTATAGATAGATTTACCATAAATTTCAGCCTGTTGTAATGGATGCTACTGGCGTAGAATATAAGTAACAATAACAGTGTTGATTAGTATGTGTCCAAACTTCATAGCACATACAATCTCCCCATCGATTGCATATCATATGTTCCCTTGGAGAGGTAGTAGCGAAATAATCGAATAATTATTCAAGATCTAGGATATAAATCTCCATAATATGAGTAAAAACTGATCCTGTAATTGTCTTAGTGCAAATACTATTGATTTTCTCAGTACAGTGTACCGGTAAGCCTATTATTAGTAGAATTGGTAATTTCTTGGTAAAAAATGTCCACTATATATAACACCCAGATCCGCGTCTCAGGTATTGGCAGGTTATTGCTGATTGAATTTGTTGTCTGGGCAGAAATATCTAGTATGCCTCAAGAACACACTGTAGCAATAAATGTATCAATCTTGCTCCTCATATGTAACCATCATGATATTCAGAAATCAGTATAACAGGGTATACATCTAACATATCCTCTAATACGTGTATGTAAAAAGATGGCTTAAAGAGGTAAGGAGCATATGAATGAGCTGGTACAAATTGCAGAAAAGGGGAAGAAAAGGCACTCCTATCATTGATGCAGTGGGGTGGCTTCTGTTTACTGTGTGACATGCATTAATACAGTAAATGAGCGTGTCCCATCTGCACCTAAGGGTTGGAAACAGAGAGAATGCTTCTGCTTTTGAAAGATCACCCTCGGGCACCCTGATGTAACAGCGCAGGGGGTCCTCTGAGTTCTCCTTATGACAATGAGAGAGAATCGAAAAAAGATTTAAGAAACATAGTATCAATAAGATGAAAATAAAGAGCACCAATCCCCTTATGAATGTATGCTGCTTCCTTGCGTATGTGTATACATTGATGCCAGGTGAGCGGTACCTTCCTTACGCCTATAGTGCCTGGAAGAAAGTAGTTAGGTGACAGTGCTGGGACCCTAATGGTAGTAACGGTCCTGATGCCGCAAGGTATTGCAGGACCCGTTACCCACCATGCGGTCCCGCCGGCTGTCACTCGAAATGAAAAGTACCTGAGAGTACGCGTGGATGTCAGGGTGTACGGCTCCGACTGCACTGCACTGAGCCTCAGTCAGCTGTTTCGCTTTCCGGCTTCCTCAGTGAGACACACTGTAACCGGGTGCTGGTGTTGTTTAAACTAGGTGATGTCCAATCAGGAGCGGAGGGGAGAGGGGGTGGCTATCAATTAGGCCTGTGCTAGTACCTGATGAGACCTGGTGTGTGCATTATGTCTCAGGTGTCAGTGTTCTATCATCTTCTCCCATTCCCTATGAATTGGGAACACAATTCTCTGGAGATGTGCTAAGTATAGATTTTATTAGTACCTAATGGTCTCTCTTATTCAAGTATAAATAGACACCTGGCAATAATATGAAAATATAACCATATAACAATAAGTTATAAGGCTACATGCAAAAAATGAGAATGAGAAGGCAGTACAAAATTAATTAACAGAAGGGGAAAGAAGAAATAAAATTTACTGCTGATGTGATTATATGAAAATGCAAAAAGGTGGAACACGATATAGAACTATGAGGGATATATACTTGTATATGTATATGGATGTAGATTAGATATCTCGAAAATCCTCATATGATATTAAAATGATTATACGGGTCACATCAGATGCGTAAGTGAATTAAATATTATAAACCTTTTGTCAATGTTATTGTAAATTATGCAGGTTATAAACATTAGATATTCCTCCATATCCATGGCACCCTAACAACATAGATAAATATGTAGAGAAATGAAATAGTGATGGTAGTAAAGGATAAAAATGAATATAAATAAACATAATAATAATAATAGTAATAATAATAAATCATGAATGAAAGCATGATGATGATAAGAAAAAAGAAAGAAAAATAAAAAAAAATAAAAAAAAAATATTATTAATAAGAGAAAATATGAAAGAGTAATGAATAAATAAATATGATAATAGAAATAGGGAAAATAGTAATGAAAATGAAAATAATAATAATAATAATAATAATAATAATAATAATAAATATAAATGTCAAAATAAATATAAAAAAATAATAATAATAAAAATTAAAAATAAAATAATAATACATAATATAAAAAATAAAAATAGAAATAAATATAATAATGAAAAATTAAAAATTAAAATAATGATAATAATAAAAATAAAAATAGATAATAAAAATAGTAATGATAATGGAATGACATAAGCCCAATTATATTGGAGTTACATTGTACTTCTGTGGGGTGAAAAAAATAATAATATAAATAAATAAGATACTGGGCGACTGTAAAATATATATATATGTAATATGCATATCGGTGAGTTAAGGCCCACTGTAAGTGAGGAAGATAGTAACATGGGCACCATATAAGACCTAAGAAGGTGGGATATGGTTTGTATATTTCAAATGTATAGTGAATAATTATACGAAGTTACACACTCCATCGATGGGAGAAATATGTGATGTTGAGTGTTAACAGGAGAGTCAACCTAAAAAAACCAAAGACATATAAAGTGTGTCTATAAAAAAACATTATAGTTTATCATCTCATTCAAGCCATGAGGGCTCACTGTGTTTAGTCTATACGTCCACTTGCTTTTCCTTCCGGAGTAGTTCTTTACTCATCTTTTTACATACACGTATTAGAGGATATGTTAGATGTATACCCTGTTATACTGATTTCTGAATATCAATATGATGGTTACATATGAGGAGCAAGATTGATACATTTATTGCTACAGTGTGTTCTTGAGGCATACTAGATATTTCTGCCCAGACAACAAATTCAATCAGCAATAACCTGCCAATACCTGAGACGCGGATCAGGGTGTTATATATAGTGTGCTTTTTTTACCAAGAAATTACCAATTCTACTAATAATAGGCTTACCGGTACACTGCACTGAGAAAATCAATAGTATTTGCACTAAGACAATTACAGGTATCAGTTTTTACTCATATTATGGAGATTTATATCCTAGATCTTGAATAATTATTAGATTATTTCGCTACTACGTCTCTAAGGGAACATATGATATGCAATCGATGGGGAGATTGTATGTGCTATGAAGTTTGGACACATACTAATCAACACTGTTATTGTTACTTATATTCTACGCCAGTAGCATCCATTACAACAGGCTGACATTTATGGTAAATATATCTATAGGGCATCCGCTTCTTGTTTCAGCCGACTATATCATCCTACAATTTGTTTCCTCTTGTTAGGGGACTGTCAATGCTTATTATTGCAGGAACTATTGTCAGGATCAATAACATTGACCCTGACCAGGTCACGTGTATCTCCCCACACACCGTTCATACCACGCGTAAATTTAGGCGTGGTTTTTTTTTTATGTGAATTCTGGTATTTATGTGTACATGTTCATGTCCCAGTCTTGGTTTGTGGCAACATTTTTTTAATGATAATCAATAAAAGTTATATTTTATGTAATATCTTTCAATGAGAGCCCCCAAAAAAACGAGAGTCTCTTTTTCTTCTTTTTTTGAACATCTACAATCTCCCTGAAACTACTTTTCAAAAGTAGGCAAGTATGCCTAATGGTAGGAGAGGGTAGAAGATGGCCAATAAAGAGAGGAGATTAAAAGAAAAGGAGAAGCAGAGAGGTAATAAATGGTACACATGTAAGAACAACAAACGGTTACTTAATGCGGTAAAAAAATATTCCAAGATGGATTGTAAAAGAAACCACTTGGTAGTAATAAATGGTTTCAATATATCTGAGACATTGTTAGGAGGAAGTACATTTATACTGTATAACATTCCCATTTTGCGAAGTACTTAGACACCCCTAATTCAATATCAGACTGCATTAGAGACTACCTATCAAAATACATTAATTAAATTCGTTTTTGTTTAACCTTATTCAGGGAGGGTCAAGTATGGGATGTCCAGTGAAGTAAAATTATCTTATTTGTGACAATAATAATCATAACCAGTAAGGGAAGAGAAAAATTATGTAAATTAATAGATCGCTAATTATCAAAGTGGAGGAATATACATGCAACAATATCAGGGGAAACAAATATTTTAAATATAGTGTTAATAAATGCCATGACCTTGTGCCAGAAATGCTTAATGATACCACACTCCCAAATACAGTGTATAAATTTAGCTGAGGAGTGAGGACATTTATGAAAAGGCACCTGTTTCCTCCACCACCCAATGTTTCCTTTGGGAAGGGGAGATATATGCCCTATGAAAAAAAAAAAGGAAATTAACTTCTTGCAGATAAGCTGATTGTAGATATCTAAAAGTTTTGTTAAAATCATTATGTATTGAAGGGAGTGAGGAAATTGTAGGTACTGTAAAAGTCCAGGGGCATATAGAAGACTTCCAGAGGGCATCTGAGTCTAAGGTAAGTAGTTGGGAATATAAATGTCTGGTATGGTATTGACATCGAAGAATTTAAGGGTGAGTTTATTAAATCATTGGATTTAATGGAGCATTGTATGCTATCTAGGGAGATTACATAATGACGAGTTTGTGGGTACATAAAAAACTGCGTGTTAGGAAATGAATACAATTCTATGAGGACAGCAAATTAATAAAGTATGCCTCCAGGGTCAAAGACTTTGGAAATATTGGACAAGCCTTTATTCCTCCAGCAATAGAAGAAAGGATTAGTCAAAGAAGGGGGAAAGGCAGGATTGTCCCAGAGAAAATTGTATAGAGAGCTGCAATGATCTCAAGCTGTATTTTAGCAAGCAAGTTTCTAGCCTTTTTCCCTTGCCAAAGGAATCGAGTCACAGATTTATTAAAGTGAAGGAAATCTGATTTGTGTAAACCAATAGGTAACTTTTGCATACAATAAAATATCTTTGTAAAGATTATGCTTTTTATTACTGCTAAACATCCTAAAAGTGACAAAGGTAAGGAAGACCAAGTATCAAGTGACATAGATATTTTAGTAAGAACAGAGGTAAAATTAGTTTTGTATAACAAGCTGAGAGAAAAGATAATGTGTATTCCTAAATAGATGATACTATCTGTAGCCATCTTAAAAAGAGAAAAGAGAAGGGTACGATATAGATGAGTGAGAAGGAGAGGTGATGGGGAGCATTTCAGATTTGTCAATGTTTATTTAATATCCTGAATATTGGCTGAAAGAAGATATCAGGTTCATAATCTCAGGAATGCTAGAGATAGGATTAGAAAGGAAGAGCAGCATATCATCTGTAAATAATGACAGTTTAAGTTCAATATGTCTAATTGAAATGCCTGTACTAGAAGGAGTGTTGTGAATCGCTATCGCCAGAGGTTCAATAGCCACAGCGAATGGAAGGGGAGAAAGTGGGCATCCTTGTCATGTACCCCTGGCGATAGGGAATTGCGTAGAAAGATAGCCGTTGCAGAAGACCTGAGAAGATGAACCATGATATAACGCTTTGAACAAATTTATAAACACCAGAGGAAAGCCAAATTGCAATAAAGACTGAAATAGATAGGGCCACAGTATCATATCAAATGCCTTTTCGGCGTCTCTGGCTAATATGACATTATCAGTAATAGGTGGAAAGACTAATAGATGTTGAATAACTGAAAAAACTCGATGGACATTAACCGGGGAATGTCTCCGTACAATGAATCTGGTCTGGTCAGTATGTCTAATAGATGGGAGAATATTTTTGTGGCGATTCCCAATGATTTTAGTTAAGATTTTATAATCGAGATTCAGCAATGAAATAGGTCTATAAGAATTCAGAGCAGACAGGTCCCTGCCAGGTTTAAGAATCAACTTTATTATTAAGGAGAAAAGAGCAAGTAGAAAGCATAGCGTTGTATGCTGAAACAAGAAGATTTGATATCTGGGAAAGAAGTATCTTATAAAATTCTGAAGTGAATCCATCAGGTCTTGGGCTTTTAAGGGTTAAAGGTGCCGAATGGCAGTAGTTACTTCCTCATGAGTAATAGGGCTAGTAAGAACATCTAGATATGAAGTGCGGACTTGAGGAAAATAATTGAGATAAGGAAAAGAAAAGTTAGAAGTGGACGGGTCAGTGTAAGGGGAAGTACTAACCTGATCTGAAAAGGATGGTGATAATGTGGTTGGAAATGAAGAGGCATATAGGGATTCATAGAATGAACTCATTATGTGTCCTACATGAGCATTATCATTAGTTAAGGATCTATCTGACAGCTTAAGAGGATGAACCAGCATAGGAGGACGGGAACCTCTGAAAAGGGGTGTTAGCCATTTACCTGTCTTGTTTCCAGATATGTGAAATTTGTGTTTGATGACAAATAAGTACTTATCACTCATGGATTGTAATAAATTATCAAATTTGGTCTTAGCCGCGATATAGGAGGTTTTATTGTCAGGTGTGGGGTGTAATTTAAAAACTTGGTAGGAAACAGATAAGGATTGTTGGAGAGATAGATAGGTTTGAGCGTATTTTTTCTGAAACATAGCAGTATAGGAAATGATGGTGCCTCGGAGAACCGATTTGGCAGTCTGCCAAAATAAAATGGGTTCAGAGGATTCATTATTAAAAGCATAATCATTCCAGGCTGTTCGCAACTTGTCATGAAAGAGCTGGGAATCAGAAAGGGCAGCAGGAAAACGCCAAGGTTTGTTAGAGTGAGATGGGGTCTTTAAGGAGAGAGAGAACCATGTGAGTGCGTGGTCTGATAGTGAAATAGGCTCTATAGAAGCTTCCAAGACCTTATGCAAAAAATGAGAGGAGAGAAAGGTGTAGTCAATTCGTGAAAGAGTATGGGTGGTCATTCCGAGTTGATTGCACGTAGCAACTTTTTGCTGCTCGTGCGATCAACTTGACGCCGCCTATGGGGGAGTGTATTTTAGCACAGCAGGGCTGCGATTGCTTATGCAGCCCTGCTATGCTAAAAAAGTTTCCTGCTAAGCAAGACCAGGGTCAGACCCACTTACCCTGTGTGATGGATCCAGCAATGAAGGTCCCGGGATTGACGTCAGACATCCGCCCTCCAAACGCCTGGACACACCTGCGTTCGGATCTCCACGCCCGGAAAATGGAGTGAGTAGACGCCCAGGAATGCCTCCCGGCTGTCAATCTTCTTGCATTCGCACTAGTGATCACTTTCTTCTGGTCGTTGCCAGATGACTGCCGTTGCCGGGTAATGATGCGTGTGTGCATTGTGGCCACAGCGCATAGGAAGCAAAAGTACAAAGTAGATATAATAAAATTGTAATATGAACCAGAGACAGGAGAATCATGTATACAGTATGTTAAACTAATTGCAGATTGAGCATGTACAAAAAAAAAAGATTAATCTGCAAAACCTAGAAATCCAATCTAAGGTTCAGCAATGTCCTGAGAATGGGGGTGATTTTGTTCTAGGAGGTATGCTTCCGCATCAGACACATCTCGGAAATCAAACAAGTCACCGGAGTAAAGACAGAGACGTGCTGGATACAATAATGCAAACTTCTTCTTTTCGTGGTCAAGGCGTGAAACTGGAGGAGAAAAAAACTTTCCTGGCTCTGGTCAATTCAACAGAAAAGTCATGAAACAATAAAAGCTTTGAGTTCTCCCACATAATGGGGCGACGTTTCCTAGAAGCCATCCATAGCGCCAACTTTGTGCAAATAATTCAAACACCTGAAAATGACCACTCTAGGGTGTTGATCTGATGAATTGTGGATAGGGCCAATATGATGTATTAGTTCAATGAGGAGATCTTTACAGTCAGCAGAAACACCTAAAATAGATGGCAGAGTGACGCTAGCGAATGTATAGAGGGCTTGATCTTTAACTGATTCTGGAAGGCCGGCAATCCTGATGTTGATTTGAATAGATTTTAATGTAATCCATCTTATTCTAAAGCTGGTAATTTTCCTTTTGAAGCTTGACCATAGCCGTTTGTACCGAAGCCATATCATGAGAAAGTTTTCCAATATTATTTACAGCAACACTAACTTTATGGGAGAGGTGAAGTTATATCAGAAACCGCTTGTGTAAGAAGTGGACCAACCGTTGACTTAATGGCGTCAACCATATCTGTATAGGTGATGAGCAAGTCAGTAGAGCAGCGTACCTTAGATGTGTCTGAAAAGTCTGGGGCTGGAGCAGCCTTCTTAGACACAGGAGAGTTAGGTGGTGTCTCCTTGCCTGGCACCATAGTAGAAGTGGTGTGGCGTGGTACCTGCCAAGGCGCAGTAGATTTTTCAGCAGGTGCCAGGGATAGGTATTTTTTCATACAAGAAGATTCAGTGCAAGAAAGGTAAAAATAAAAAGACACAATGGGGTAAAATTACTAAGATTCGTATTTGCAGTGATTTGAAGGGAGTTTAAACTCGAATTACATCGTTCGTGTTTTTTTCCAACTTTTTGAAAAAAGTGCACATAATTTACTAAGCTGCCGAGTTGGCTTCTTTTGTATTTTCCGATGTCAATATGATTCGTATTTTTTTTTCTAAGTTTACGGTTGTGTTTTAAGTTTTCAGCCGTAGTATTTAGATTGAGATTACGGATTCGTATTTGTCCTTCGTGGCAGTGTTTTTATGTAGCTCACGTACGCATTTATTGTGGCTTCCGTTTTTGTCCCTCAAACATGATTGGTTCTGTTTGTGTTGGAGGAGTGTCTGCTGATTAGTATAAAACCGCCCCAAACCGGCCGGACCTCGTGGGTTTAGCTAGAGGAGAGGTGAGAGGAAGTGGTGTTAGTTTGTGGAGAGTTGGATTGCATTTTTGGAGTGAGAAATTGATTGGTGAGTGCTGTATTGTGTGTGTGAAGTCCTGTGATTATTGTTGTATAGTATTTTAAAAGTTTGTCTAATTTTTGGTGTGTTTTTTTTAAAGTCTCGTGTGTGTGTGTGTGTGTGTGTGTGTGTGTGTGTGTGTGTGTGTGTGTGTGTGTGTGTGTGTGTGTGTGTGTGTGTGTGTGGGTGTATTTGTTGTGTGTTGTGTAGCGATAGAGAAGGAGTGTGTTTTGTGTTTTTTTTCCCTCTGTGTTAATTGTTGTTAGTGTCTATTATGTCCCAGTCAGAGGTGAGTGAGGTGGAGGAGGTGAGTGAGGTGGAGGAGGTGAGTGAGAGGGAGGAGGTTAGTGAGGCTGAGGAGGAGGGGGAGGTTGCTGCTGCGGCCTCCAGTTAGAGTGAGAGTGATGCTGATGCCGCTCTGCAGCCACGCACCACTACGAAGACAGGCAGAAATGTAAAATTTAGTCACGCAGAAAATGTGGCATTGGTGAATGAGTTAATGTGGCATCATCGGCACCTGTTTGGCCCTCAGGCCTCCAAGGTGACATCACGCAGAAAGGCTGTGCTGTGGGGTCAAGTAGTTTCGGCAGTGAACTGCGAGGGTGTGGTGAGACGGACTGAGGACACTTGTCGAAAGAGATTTTATGACATAAAGCGCAGGGTAAAGGCAAAGATGGCCAAGGAGGCAAAGTCAGCCCGACAAACTGGGGGTGGCCATCCTTTCATTGCCACATATGCTGAGTGGGAGGAGCCGGTGCATCACATTATTCCACACAAAGTTGTCCGTGCCACTCATGTCAGAGATTCTGATCGGCCCAGGCAGGATGGTGAGTATTGTTTTGTTTGGTCTTATCAGTTTAATTGGTTAAAAAATGTGTTTTAATGTGGACAAAACTGTTTTTAGTGTTTGGCATATTTGTTGCTTTGAGGATGTGTTGTTTTAATGTGTTTGTGTGTGAGGGATATGTATTATTACATATGAAATGTTTGTGTGTATTGGGTTTTGGTTTTTTGGGGGGGGGTTTCGGCATCATTTTCCTTCTGTAAAAGGAAAGATTATGTGTGCCATATGGGGATCAGACCATACTGTAATTATTGCAATTTGTATGTTCCCAGTTTTATAGTTTTATGTTTAAACCTATGAATATTGGCTAATGTTGTCTGGTACAAATTGTTTAAGTAGTGATGTGTGTAAAACGTTGTGTTCCTAGTTGTAACCATTACCTTTATCCATTTATGTAGAATGTGCTTAGCATGGATTGGTATTTCAGTATCAGATGGTATATTTGCTGCAGCTGATTTTTGTAAGTTCTACTGTATGTATAAGTTGTAAGCATATGTGGTATTTGAATATAGCATTTGTTATGTAGTGTTTTACTACACATTCCTTGTTTGTGGCAAACATCTATGTTGTAGTATGCATAGGTTTTTTTGTAAAGTAAGCAGGTGTGGTCATGTTGTTGTATTTTTAGATGTATATTATATCTGTACTTGCTGCCGACAACATATGGTGGCCTATTTTTAATATCAATTGTCAAAACACAGGTATGGTTTTGCTATTGCTAATGGCTACATGGCTAATGTTGATTATCATGTTGTAATTGTTTTGGCAAAAATTCATACCATAATGCAAAATATTTTTCAGTGTCACAAAGAAGAGCAGGCCGTAGTAGCAGGACAAATGTTGCACAGGAGGATGCTGCTGCTACAGGTAAAGTATCCTTTATGGGGTTTTTTAGCCAAAATATATTTATGAAAATACACTAATGTATTACGTTTTTCCATAGTCCCATCCAGGCCACACCTTAGTCCGCAAATGCGCACAGGACAACCAACATCCAGCCGCAAACACGTGGCGTTGAAAAGACCATGCCCAGATCTCCCGATGCCCACATCTGCATCTCCCCCTCACAGACACATCTCTACTGTGTCCTCAAGGCCACCATCAGATTTACTAGCACCTTCCCCAACACGGGAAGCAGAATCCCCTCATCTAGCTGGTGAGTCCATAAAATAACACATCTGAACACTTACAAACACAGTGTACTTCTGATAATTATGTCAACGAAACAAACACATGGTAATGTAGCGTCAGTATAATTATTTTTTCTAATAAAACAAACATTTATATAAAGGCTTGAACACCTCCTCACTAAAGCAACCAAACTACATGAGTGCACACTTGAGGTATACAGTAATATAATGCTTACTAAAGTGCACACCATAATCTGCTGGTCAAACTTTAGCACCTGGGTATCATTGCTTATTGGGGTTTAATCTTATTATTAATATTTTTCTTGATTTATATGGCGGCGCAAGGGATCCGCAGAGCCCATAACACAGTACATAATAAAATCAGCAAACCTTGAAAAGCACAGTTATACTACAGGACAAAATAGGACAGGTTTAGAAAAGCCGGTGTTAGGTGCCATCAAAGGGAGTATGGAGTATAAGATAGTGTAAATAATTAAAGAAAAGGAACATGAGGAAAGAAGTCCCTGCTCCTGCGACCTTACAAAAATAAAAAAATAAAAACTCTGTTGGTCTACTATTCCATTCATGTTGTGTTTTCTGCCTCATCTTACTTCAACAGGGTTTGTACATGATTGTTTTTTTTATCTATTCCTGATTGTCTAATGTTTTTAAATCAAGCAAAACCACGAACCTAAAACAAAATAGGGTCTTCCGTTAAGCTAAATATTTGTTGTGGCTTTTGTTACAAACATATGTGTGTTATTTTTTGACAAACATATAATAAATGCAATGCTATATGATAGAAGTATAAAATCCATGTTGCATATTACTACAATGTTGTATCATTATACCACACACAGATGATGACAGCATGCCCACGGACCAGCAGACACTGCAACCTGATGCCACGTTTGTTCTGGATCTCCGCCCATTACAGACAACGCCACCTAGCATGGTACCTGTGGCCCCGCCTCCAAAACAAACAAGTCCGCAACCAATAATGAGCCCAAGTACACCACTGGCTCAAACTGAAGAGCAGACATTTTGGGCCAACTGGGCAAACCAACAGAGGCTCAGTTCAGAGACTCTCCAAAGACAAAATCAGCTGCTGGCAAGTCTGCTACATTACATGCACAAGTCGAAATCTCAGCAGAGAACATTTGGAAACCAGTCGTGTGGCGACTTGTCTGGAGCAAATGCGGGCAGAAAACAGCACCATGATGACCACTTAACAGCGAATTCTGGATGAACAAATGAGGCTACACCAAAACTACCTGCATCTCCTTGAAAGGAACAATAGCCTTACAGAAAGTCTGGGTAGAATTATAAACAATAACACGGCCTCCAATAATCAATTAAATGCTACACTCAGTAACCTAAGCCACAACATAAGTGTTTTACACTCCCAACAAGTGAGCACTAGCTCAGGAACTACAACCCCAATAAATACCCCAGTGACCTACCCAATAAGGAGGTCAAGCAGATCAAGAGCTCATGTACCTGGCCCCACCTCTGAAGCCTCCAAGGCTATACGTAAAAAATAAAGCCAGCCTCTGCAGATGGCAGATGCATAAGTGGGGTTAACACTGTCTGTTGAAGTTTGCAATGTACACACTTTCTCACTTTAATAAACATATTTGTGGTTTAAACATAAAAATGTTGTGGATAATCGTTATTTCTTCCATTTCTGAGGGTGAGATGTTAATCATGTACTTATTGACCTTTTAAAGTATCACAATTATATGTGTAATTTTTGGTGAGGGTGCAACACATGTAAACATGCTTTTCAAAAGCAGGTCTATTTTTTCCTCATATTTTTTTACGATTCTATCTTTAACACGAACGTAATGGACCTTTCACGGTGAAAAATACAAATACGAATTCTTGGTAAATTACTGAGTTGTATAAAATAACAGGTGTATTTGACCGATGGTGTATTCATTCGTATTTTTTTTCTTTGACTTCCAAAAAAATACGAATGCCCTCATCACTGCCGAGATTTCAGTTAAGTAAATTCCCGAGATGACACTTTGAAGAAAAAACACCAAATCGGTCAAAATCGGGAGCTTAGTAAATATACTCCAATGTGCGTAGTGCTACAAATCAATGGAAACTTGTTACAACCAAAGGTGCAGTGTCTGTTTTCAGTATAATCCCCAGCCTGAAGCAACTTGAGGAGGTGTTTGGCGGGAGCTATGATCTCCCGTTACCTGAAGACACTGTATGGCTGCAGTGGAGCGTCAGATCTGTGTCTCAGTCAGGAGGGGTGAAGTGTGAGGCGGTGTAAAGCATGGAGGGTGCAGGGCTGTTGGAGGCTGTCTAAGCATGCACTGTGGTGGTATGGTGCATCAGCTGGAAATACCGCTGCTAGCACCCGGCTTCTGAATCACTGGTGGTTGGTGGGAGCTGTGATCTCCCGTTACTGTGAGTCACTGTGCGGCTGTGGCAGGGTAACAGATCCGTGTCCCAGCCAGGAGATGTTATGTGCAGGGCTGAATGCAGCGTGGAGGGCGCTGGGCCCCTGGAGGCTGTCCAGGTGTTCACTGTAAGGTATGGCACATCAAACGTAAATACCGCTATGGGCACCTGGATTTCAGGTCACTGAAAGTAGAGGCAGCGTTCACAACTGGTGGGGTTTGTTTGGAAAGCCCAAAAGGTTTTGTAATGCTAAGATTTAAAGGGCTCTCCAGGAGCTAATCTGTGGAGCTGCCTAACGCATGAAGCCGAGACTGGAAGTCAAAATGTATTCCTCTTTAACCGTTCTTTGGTTGAATGACTTGTACGCTTTGGGTCGTTATCTTGCTGCATGACCCACATTCTCTTGAGATGCAGCTCATGGACCGATGTCCTGGCATTTTCATTTACAGTATTCTGGTATAATTCAGAATTCATTGTCCAATCGATGATGGCAATTTGTCCTGGGCCAGATGCAGCAAAACAGGCCCAAACCATGATACTACCACAACCATGTTCACAGATGGTATGAGGTTTTTATGCTGGAATGCAGTGTCCTCCTTTCTCCAAACATAACACTTCTTATTTAAACCAAAAAGCTCTATTTTGGACTCATCTGTCCACAAAACATTGTTACAATAGCCTTCTGGCTTGTCCAGGTGATCTTTAGCAAACTGCAGATGGGCAGCATTGTACTTTTTGGAGATCAGCAGCTTTCTATTTGCAATCCTGCCATGTACACCATTGGTATGCAGGATTACATGTTTTACCGGTGGACGGGATACCGGCTGTCAATATCCCAACAGCGGCATCCCGCCTGGCAAAATGATCACAGTGGGGCGAGCGCTAGGAGTTCCCCTTGCAGGCTTGGTGGCTTGCTGTGCTTGCCACAGGATCTATTCCCACTCTATGGGTGTCGTGGACACCCACGAGTGGGAATAGCCCTTGTGCATGGGGATTCTGGCTGGCAGCATTGCCGGCTGTCAGGATTTTGGCATCGGTATCCTGAACACCGGGATCCTAACAGCCGGCATTTTAACTGCATCCCATTGTGCAGTGTCCTCCTTATGATGGACTCATGAACATTAACATTAGTTAATGTCAGAAAGTCCTTCAGTTGCTTAGAGGTTACCTTGGGTTACTTTGTGACCTTGCAAACTATTAGAAGCCTTGCTCTTGGCGTGATCTTTCTTGGTCGACCACTCCTGAGGGTACTAATGGTCTGGAATTTCTGACTGTTGATTGGTAGAGTTCAAACTCTTTAGAGATGGTTTTGTAACCTTTTCCAGCCTAAGGAGCATAAACAACTCTTCTTCTGAGGTCCTCAGAAATCTAATTTGTTCCTGGCATCATACATTTTTACAATCATGTGTTGTTAACATGAGACTATGATAGATTCCTGCTCTTTTCAAAAGACAGGTTGTCCACTCCCACCTGATTTTCATCCCATAGATTGAAAATACCTGGGTGAAAATACCTTCAAAATAGCTGCTAAGCCTAAATGGTCACATACTTTTGCCTCTCACAGATATGTGATATTGGATCATTTTCCTCAATAAAAAAGAGCACGTCTATTTTTTTGTCTCATTTGTTTGATTTTGTTCTCTTTATCTACTTTTAGGAAATGTGTGAAAAGCTGAGTAGGCCACATTTCAGCAGAAATATAGAAACTTCTGAAGGGTTCACAAACTTTCAAGCACCACTGTACATCTTATTTTGAAATACATCATGGCTCATGTACAGTTTTTTTGTTATACATGAAAAGGTTGTTATGCAGTACAATTAGACAATTGAATATAATATGAAATACTTGAATTGAATAATAGATGGGGCTTAAGCTCAATATCCATAATTTTTTATTTGAATACTGATGTCACACAAAATATGTGGCATGTATTATCCTGTACCTGTCTTCATTGACACTTTTAATACGTTTTTTAGTTATACAATAATATAAATCAGATAGACATGATCTATACAAAATATATGTCCAATTAAAGTTTGATATTACTTATAAACTACAGGTTGAGTATCCCATATCCAAATATCCGAAATACGGAATATTCCGAAATACGGACTTTTTTGAGTGAGAGTGAGATAGTGAAACCTTTGTTTTTTGATGGCTTAATGTACGCAGACTTTGTTTAATACACAAAGTTATTAAAAATATTGTATTAAATGACCTTCAGGCTGTGTGTATAAGGTGTATATCAAACATAAATGAATTGTGTGAATGTAGACACACTTTGTTTAATGCACAAAGTTATAAAAAATATTGGCTATAATGACCCTCAGGCTGTGTGTATAAGGTGTATATGTAACATAAATGCATTCTGTGCTTAGACTTAGGTCCCATCACCATGATATCTCATTATGGTATGCAATTATTCCAAAATACGGAAAAATCCGATATCCAAAATACCTCTGTTCCCAAGCATTTTGGATAAGGGATACTCAACCTGTATTAATAAAATTCACTGCATATGCCTTTAAAAACATATCCATACAATATTTTAGTCTTACACAGTTTAATGAAAAACCCTAAAATATATCATACTCAAACATCTCCTTTAAAGGCGCATATTGATGTTTTTCTAATATATACATATTAGAGATGAGTGGGTTCGGATTTACTCAGTTCTTTACGCCACAATCGTCATTTCTTATTTTCTGGATTTTTCTTATTGGTTAACCAAAACACGTGATGTCCGTTAGCCAATAAGGAGATTCGGGTAAATCCGAGTAAAACCGAACCTGCTCATCTCTAATATTACATATACAGTATGCTAGAGGAGATCCACACTATCTTACTGAAAGGTCGAATAGGCTTGGGATTTACCCCTGAATTTGATCTTCATAGTATCAGAGTTTTTTTATAAGTTTTTTATGAATCAATCAGTTTATTGGGCCACGCTACATTGGGAGTTGATACTCATACATTAAGAATTGAATGCCCAAAACTTGTTCACCAACTTCTAATCTATAAATTTCTAATCTAATCTATAAATAGGTGCTTCATTTACAGCAAAACACCCCTAATGAAGTCTCGGTGTGAGATGAAACGTGTTGTGTTATCTGTCTCTATTGTGACCTTTAAGTTACATGAACCAAAGGAAGAGACTTAAAGGATATTGGTCCAAATATTGAAAGTTGCTGTTACCATATTTTTATGTATTTTAATAAATATTTGTATTAAGTGGAACCTTTTATATATCTCTATATTTGATTCTGAATACTACATTCTACCTATTAGGTGGTAAGGACTAATGAAACGAATGGTCTAGGACCATAACAAAGTAGGTGCGCCAATCACACTATTGCTGCATATGTACAATTTTTTAGTTCTTTCTAACAGGGAACTCAGTGTAATAGAGCTGCCCATAACCACATTTTAGATATGAAGACATGCCCATATAGCGCAAAAGAGAGTATTGTCTTGTGTTTATGTATATATATATATATATATATATATATGTATGTATACTCCACTGTCTGGCGACATTCCCTGGGCTGAAATAAATTCTCCACAATGTGTATTACATCAACGTTTCAAAGCTTTACTTTGTCTTCAGGAAGACAAAGTAAAACTTTGAAATGTTGATGTAATACACGTGGAGAATTTATTTCAGCCCAGGGAGTGCCGCCAGACAGTGGAGTGTACGTGGCTAAATGCATTAGCCGGGATGGGCACCGGGCGCAGCATAGCGGAGGTAACTGCGGAGTGCCGGCTGGAGGAGAATTGTGTGTGTATATATATATATATATATATATATATATATTATACAATAAATACCCAAATGTGCTAAAATAACTAAGTCTTTTGGAACCAGTCCTCAAACCCAACTGGGTTAAATGTGTCCTTGTAAAGATTCACTGCTCTCCCCAAACAGGTCCTTTCCAGTAAGACCAACAGGAATTGGATACAAGAATGGTAAGTGGAATGCCCAATACTGACTGTTAATGTCAACAAAGTTCTTTTTCTGTCCTTATGTCCTTCACATCTTAATAGATGAAGATTGGAGAAAGCTTCTTCGGGTAGTTGTCAGATCAACAATAGCTTATTAGCGCATTTGAAAAAAAATATTTACATTTTTTTTCCAAAAAAAATAATGATCTTACATTACACAAGTCATAATAATCTTGACCTACATGGGCCTGATTTTACATGGAAGAACTACTGTAGCTGTCGGAAAGCTCTCCCGGTTGGAGTAGACAGCTGCGTTCTATGTAACATCATGCCCACGAAGGTCAAGATTATGATGACTTGTGTGATGCAATGTTGAGCAATGTTGAGGACTATAGATGCAGTAGTCGGCCAATGAAACTTAGTGCATCATATAAAAGACACATCATGCTTACTTCCCTTAGAAATCAGAAGATGTCCAGCAGTACCATCAGCTCAGAACTGGCAGAAACCAGTGGGACCCAAGTACACCCATCTACTCTTCAGATAAGTCTGTCCAGAATTGGTCTTCATAGAAGAATTGTGGCCAAAAAACCCATATCTTTGAAGTGGGAAAAAAGCCAAATGACTCAACTATGCATGAAATCATAGGAAACAATTTAATTCACAGTTGTATAAAACAGTTGTAAAGTAGAAAGCGTATCTGTTAAACAACACACATAGGTAATGAATGGATTTCAGGACTTATCCACCAATAAATGCACTTCTTTGGAAAAAAGCCGCCAAGAGTGGCGAAACGCATCAGATTTCAAACACCAGGTATTGGACTGCTCCACCTAGCACTCTTCATTTGATTGGAAACTTCCAGCTAAACAACTGCTCCACCTAGCACTGTCCATCTGATTGGAAACTTCCAGCTAAACAGCAATACCAGCAAAAGAAATCTGTGAATCAGGATCCAACACTGCCACTGCTGTCGCTGAACAAGCTTAATCAATTGGATTCCCCTATTTGGAACACAGTTTGGAAACTCCTTACAGCTGGAATATCCCTACTGCTGGTAAAACATGGCCATGTGTGAGTAATTACCACATAAACATTGGACATTGCTTTCCAAAGAAGTGCATTTATTGGTGGATAAGTTCTGAAATCCATTCATTACCTGTGTGTGTTGTTTAACAGATACGTTTCCTACTTTACAACTGTTTTATACAAATGTGGATTAAATTGCTTTTAACTATATATATTTAGCACTGTTTTTAATTTTACTGTTATCTATTTCCTGGGGAGACTGACTATCTCCCATTACAGCTGCTAGGAGAAACCACCCATACGTGCGCCTGTCTACATCTATCTTGATATATACTCCATGAAATCATAGGAACTGGGGTGCAGAAAAATGGCAGCAGGTGCTCTGGACTGATGAGTCAAAATGTTAAATATTTGGCTATAACAAAAAGAAGGCAGTTTGTTCGCTGAAGGGATACAATAATAAGTGTCTACAAGCAACAGTGAGCATGGTGGAGGTTTCTTGTAATTTTGGGGCTGCATTTCAGCAAATGCAGTTGGGAATTGGTCAGGATTATTGGTGTCCTCAATGCTGAAAAATACAGACAGGTACTAATGCATCATGCAGTACCATCAGGGAGGTGTCTGATTGGCTCCAAATTCATTTTTCAGTAGGACAATGACCCCAAACATACAGCCAATGTCATTAAAAACTAGCCTCAGTGTAAAGAAGAATAAGGAGTTCTGGAAGTGATGATATGCCCCCCACAGAGCCCTGATCTTAACATATTTGAGTCTGTCTGGGATTACATAAAGTGACAGAAGGATTTCAGCCAGCCTACATCCACAGAAAATCTGCGCTAAATTCTCCAAGATGTTTGCAACAACCTCCATGTGAGTTCCTTCAAAACTTTGTGCAATTGATGCCAAATATTAATTTGATTTAGATTTTTCTTCTGTTCATTCACTATGCATTTTGGTAATTGATAAAATGAACTATTAGCATTTACTGTATTCCACACATACCTAAAACTTCTGCACAGCACTGTATATATATATATATATATATATAAATATATATATAATTATTTTTTTGGGTGTAGTACGGCTGACCGGCGGTCTCCTGACCGCCGGTCAGCTTACCGACGCTGGGATCCCGGCAGCATAGCGATGCCGGGAGGGGCGAGTGCAGCAAACCCCTTGCGGGCACGGTGGCGACCTGCGGTCGCCACGGGTTCTATTCCCACTCTATGGGTGTCGTGGACACCCACGAGTGGAAATAGTCCCTGTTGGTCGGCATGCCGACCATCGTGACAGTGACCCGTCGGGCTGGTGGAGGAGGTCATGTGACTGTCAGTCAGCTGACCGACGGTCACATGAATACCACCCATATATATATATATATATTAATTGTTGTCCTTATCTGGCCAGAAAATATATTGTTAGTTGTGAAATGTGCAAAGGATCTCCACAGTCTATTATTAATCTGGTAGGTAGGTCCAAAGTTTGGCTGTTTAGTACACAGTTACGTAGAACATACAATTTTGCGGCAGACCCATCTACGTTAAGTTCAGTTGTATCATTGAGACCGCCTGGATCAGAAGATCTAAAACAAAAGATCAAGAAAGCTTCACGTCTACATAATGTATGAAATCTATTGCCACCTCTTGCTGTGGTTTTTACTAGTTTGATGGCTTTAATTGTTATCTATATTTTCATCTTGTCATTCTGCGATATGCCTATATAATTATTTAGTTATTTTCTTCACAATATTCCTTTCATACTTCAAAAACATTATCTGTTATGCACTTATTTAACCGCCCGCATATTGCAGGCCAGACCCACATAAATTACAAAAGATTTTTTACACAAAACATATCTTTAGTTTCATATGAATTAAATTGTACTATCTTTTTCTCTGCTGTATAGTTACATGTAGTACAATCCAATTTATCACATCAATATGACCCATTGGGTCATGTTGAAACTGATCTATTTTGTAATCTTTCTTTCTAAAGTGGCTAGGGGCCAATTTCAGCTTCAGAATTTCCAAATTCCAAAAAATTACATTATCACTTAAATCTATTGACTTATTGAGAATTTTCATCCAGTCTAAAGGGAGAAAAGTTCTACATTATAATTTTCTTAATTACATAAGCAAGAAACAAAGCATTTCTGAGACAAACAGAAATTCTCTACATATCATTTATTGAGCTGGGTTATCCAAGTAATAAGGGTTGCAATCAATTTGTCGGCTGTTGGGATCCCGGTGGTCAGGATACCGATGCCGGAATCCCAACAGCCAACAATGCAGACACACAGAATCCCGGCACACAGGTGCTATTCCCACTCGTGGGTGTCCACGACACCCATAGAGTGAGAATAGAAGCTGCGGCGAGCACCCCGCTGTTGGCATTCTGGCGGGCGCAATGCTGCTGTCAGAATCCTGACAGCCGGCATCCCGCTCGCCCGTAAATAGTATGCATCCTGAAAATAAGGCATTTAATGAGGTTAATGATAAGGATAGGGATTTTTTTTTATATATAAATACCAGTATGTCAAGAGACAGGCAACACTACTTGTAGATTACCAATAAAATACAGATATCCCTTCTTCTGCGCTCCTTTAATTAATGAGTGGTATAAAGTAATGGACTCTACTTATCTTAAAGCAGAGAAATTTCTTCGTGTCCCGCTATCTCCTGGATTTATTTTGCACTTCAAAAATAATCAAGTGTACTTCCAGTGACGTTACATGCAAAAGAAAAAATTAAGACACAATCTAGTGTAATAAATTCATAAAACTTTTAGAATTCTACTGCAGAGATTTTCACTCCATATATAATAAATCTCAGTCCAATGGATAAATAAAAGTCTCTTTTTTAATATTAAAACTGCAATCCGATATCAGCAATCTTCATCACAAGAGGAAAAGATATATAATCATTTCACATCTCAGACTTATGAGGGTGGCCTCCTACCAGATTTTGGGATTTCAAAGTACACGTATAGAAGCTGTATAGATGTTCTATATCCCCAAGGAAGCTGGCTCCAAACGTGGGTACTTTGTCCTCTCCTCGTCTGATCAGTCCGCCACCAATCTCCTCTGTAACCAACGCGTTTCGATCGGATGATCTTTCTCAAGGCATATTCCAAATGGTCCATCTTCCCTAATATTTATACCCATATGAATTAATATCCCTAATTACTGGGAGGAGCCACTCTCACTTACAATTCAAATTCATTTATATACATCTTATCCATGTAAATTCCTAATCTAACATCTGTATACTACTCTTTAACATGTATCCTAACACATTTAATTAAAATCGCTACATTTAAACCTCATTTCATAGTTTAAAAACTACAAACATTATAAATCTAGGACACCGGAAGTGGTCTGTGTACATAGAATAATCCTCCGATTTTCCTTAACAAAAGGTTCCACATCCTGCCTGAACTCAAAAAAATGGGCCGTGACGTCCGGTCACGTGACCACCAGACACTGTGCACATAAAACTCGCACGCTTCCGGTGAGAGGCCCGGTCACGTGATTTCGTTGACCAGAAGTCCTCCTACGGCCATTGGGTTAAATCCATAGAGTTCTGCACCCTGCACAAACATAAACATAGGCCGTGACTTCCGGTCACATGACCGCCAATCCCTGTGTGTGCTAAACCCACACTTTTTCAGTAAATGGCCTGGTCACGTGATCGCCTTAACTGGAAGTTCACCCGCAGCCATTTTACAAAATCCCGGAGGGGAATAGGAAACACATAACTTCTATAGTGATGGATAGAAAGGCACCATATTGATTACTGGATAAAACAGTTTTTTATCCCTCTTAGTCATACCTTAATTATAAATATACATAGAAACACCAATCATTATATCTCATTAAGTCTTGAACTCTGTCCAGATGATATTGTTCAATCTCCAAATTTATCCAGTTCGTCCATAGTACCAAGGATTCCAATATGATGGACCACAAAATTGATGTTTCTCTGATGGATAATACAAAATATAATTATACATCCTTTTATATTATCATTGCAATCCATTACATATCAAGGTGTTCATACAGAAGTAATGTTGTAATTGAGGAACCACTTGACCTCAAAGTCCTTATTCAGACCTCCCGGAATTAAGGTCTTTAGGGAGTTTATATACTGCATTTCCGTCCTTGCTAAGATTGTTGCTATATTATTGCACCTCCAATTCCCCTTTACTTGTTTAATTGCTCCAAATTTTATCAGTTGTCTTGTATCTTGATTATGAACACTTTTAAAATGGGCTGAAAGGGCATGTGTTTCCATACCATTCTTTATGTTGCGTAGATGTTCCGCAAACCTTATCTTTAAATTCCTGCCAGTCCTACCGATATAAAACAAACCACAACTGCACCCCAGAAAGTAAACTACATTTCTTGAGGTGCAAGTTATAAATTCGTCGATCCTTATGTTTTGTCCATTTATCTCAATTTCAGTACATTTGCTAGTGCCACTAACTGTTTTGCACATACTACAAATTCCGCACCTAAAGAAGCCTTTTGTAAGGGTGCGAACATTTGCCCTTGGAGGAGACAAAGCACTTCTGACTAATTTATCTTTAATGTTCTTAGCTTTACGGTAAATGAATTGAGGCCTATCTGGTAACATTTTTTCTAACAGAGGATCACCTTTCAAAATCATCCAGTGATTTCTAAATATTTTTTCTATATGTTTATGATCAATGTTGAAATTCGTAATGAATGCCATCGAGTGATCCTTATTGTCACTTCCAGTTACCTTCAATTTCTTCTTTGGGACTAATAGGTCCTCCCTATCTATACCTTCACATTTCATTTTAGCTTTCTCAATACTTTTATCGCTATAGCCACTTTTTTTAAACTTCTTTACCATTAATCCTGCTTGTTCCTCATACACCTCTTTATCTGTGCAGTTCCTTTTTAATCTCTGTAGTTGACTGTTCGGTATAGAGTCCAACCAGTTGCTGTGATGGCAACTGGTGGTTTGAATGTACATGCCCGAATCAGTAGGTTTTGTGTAATTGCGGGTTTTTAGATGTCCCTTATCCACATAAATATTGAGGTCAAGGAAATTGACACTGACATTACTGATATCAAATGTTAATAAAATATTGTAATCATTCCCATTAAGCTGTTGACAGAAGGTGGATAAAGTCTCCCTATTTCCTCGCCAAAAGAAAATTATATCGTCTATGTATCTAGACCAGGATACCAGGCTCGCCCCGAATTGATTATTTTGCCATACATGTCATGCCTCCCACATGCCCATAAACATGTTGGCATAACTCGGGGCAAACCTGGTACCCATGGCCGTTCCAACTTTCTGCACATAGATACAATCCTTGAAGTGAAACTAATTATTACGTAAAATGAAATCAACTCCTTTCACCAGAATGTCACAAAGTTCCGTTCCATAATCACTTTCCTCCAAATAGGTAACCACCGCCTCTATCCCTAAATCACGATTGATAATTGTGTACAGCGAACTTACGTCCGCTGTAACCATGTAGCAATTATCATCCCATTGAATATTCTTAATAATGTTCAATGCATCCCTAGTGTCTTTTAGATGGGAGAGATTCTTTAATACCAACGGCTGTAAATGGGAGTCTATAAACTCCGACATATTAGCGGTAATAGAGTTGACCCCGGACACTATGGGTCTACCTGGCGGATTCTGGGCGTCCTTATGAACTTTTGGAAGTATGTAAATAACCGGTATACTCGGCTCTACGGGTATCAGGAACTGACCTACCGTGTCCGTGATAGTTCCATTATCTACATAAGTTTTTACCAATGTTGTTAAATTTGATAAAATTCTTTTGGTAGGGTCACCTCTTAATTTCTTATACACATGACCATCATTCAATTGTCTTAATACCTCGGTCTCATATTTACCAATATCCATTACTACGACCCCTCTACCCTTATCTGTGGGTTTTATTATAATTCTTTATTTAACTTTAATTCTTTCAGGGCCTCGTTTTCTTTTTTCGTTAGGTTGTAATTAACTTTAGACAATTTGAGGGCCTCAATATCCCTATTTACTAAGGAGAAAAAAGTTTCTACAAAATTACCCCTCATAAAAGTGGGGTTAAAAACGGACTTCAGTCTAAATGATATATTCTGAGCAACATCATTGGTTCCTTCATCTTCCATTTGTGATTTGTTAGCAAAGAATCTTTTTAATGATAACTTTCTAACGTACTTCTGAAGGTCCACATAAACATCAAATTTATTCAATTTTGCAACTGGGGCAAATTTCAATCCCTTTTCAAGTACTGAAATTTCTGATTTCCCTAATATATGCTGACTTAAATTGAAAATTTTAACCTTATTTCTTACTTCTGATGTCTCGATTCCTACCGATAACTCATTCCGTTCATTCCTGTCTTTCCTCTTTTTTATTCTACCTTTACGTTTCCTCCTTTTAGTTACTTTTCCTTTCTTCCCTCCTCTTTTACCTCTATGCTTCCCATCGGTTATGTGTAAAAATGTTCTTTCCTCCCACCTCCTAAAAAAAGGTTATCCTCCTGAAAATGATTGAAGCGGTTCCGGAGATGAAGGGGGTTATCAAAATCCCTTACTCTGTTTTGGGGGCGGGGGGGGGGGGGGGGGGGTGGATCATCCCTTCTCCATTTACTTGGTTCATATCTATTGCTTTCTCTAATGGGTGGGTAGTTTTCCCGTCGGACTTGCGGGGCATATCTATCTAGATCCCTAGAATAGATCCTCCCTCTGTTCCTCCTCCACCTTAATGGTGTTTCAGGCCTCTTATATCTTTCATATCTCTCTATCCTTCCCCCAGTTTGAGCAGTCCGATACTCTCTCTGGTCCTTCACCCGTTCTCTACCACCTTCGATTATGGGAACAGGCTGAGCCTTTTCTTTTTGATATGTATCTCCCACATCATTCTTATCTCTATTGAATTTTCTAGATTTTTTTAACATTAATTCCTTCTCATTTTTCTGTAATCTGAATGCAATACTTGCCTCCAGCTCTTTATAATCAGCTAATTTGGAGAAAGGTGCAATCAGTGATCTTAATAAGCTGATTTCTTCCTCTACAACTCTCAAATTCCCCTTTCTTTCCTGTATAATCAACTCCATTAATCGGAATGAGCAGCCCTCTACTATTTTTTCCCATTCCTTCTTGAACTCTTCAGTGGAATCGGAAAAAGTAGCTGTTTTATTTATTTCTAGGCCTTTAGGAATTAATTTATTCGATAGATACTTCTCAAGGGAGGTAACCTCCCACCATAACCTTCCTTCTTTCAACAACAATTTCTCCATTTTTTTCATACTGCTTTCCAAATCATCGTCCTCTATAGAAACGATATCCTCATTCTGATCAAAAAACTTAGTGCACATAGTGTGCCTATTCTCTCTTACTGAGAACATGATTGTAAGCAGCAAAATCTACTGGTGTATTTGGCGGAAAAAAGTATACAAGAGAAAAACAATTTTTTACACCTGCATGAAAATGCGCATATGAGCAGCAGAAGGATGGAAACCTGAAAAGGGTGTTACCCTCACCCTCATAAACACTCTAGATTACCAATAAAATACAGATATCCCTTCTTCTGCGCTCCTTTAATTAATGAGTGGTATAAAGTAATGGACTCTACTTATCTTAAAGCAGAGAAATTTCTTCGTGTCCCGCTATCTCCTGGATTTATTTTGCACTTCAAAAATAATCAAGTGTACTTCCAGTGACGTTACATGCAAAATAAATAATTAAGACACAATCTAGTGTAATAAATTCATAAAACTTTTAGAATTCTACTGCAGAGATTTTCACTCCATATATAATAAATCTCAGTCCAATGGATAAATAAAAGTCTCTTTTTTAATGTTAAAACTGCAATCCGATATCAGCAATCTTCATCACAAGAGGAAAAGATATATAATCATTTCACATCTCAGACTTATGAGGGTGGCCTCCTACCAGATTTTGGGATTTCAAAGTACACGTATAGAAGCTGTATAGATGTTCTATATCCCCAAGGAAGCTGGCTCCAAACGTGGATACTTTGTCCTCTCCTTGTCTGGTCAGTCCGCCACCAATCTCCTCTGTAACCAACGCGTTTCGATCGGATGATCTTTCTCAAGGCATATTCCAAATGGTCCATCTTCCCTAATATTTATACCCATATGAATTAATATCCCTAATTACTGGGAGGAGCCACTTTCACTTACAATTCAAATTCATTTATATACATCTTATCCATGTAAATTCCTAATCTAACATCTGTATACCACTCTTTAACATGTATCCTAACACATTTAATTAAAATCGCTACATTTAAACCTCATTTCATAGTTTAAAAACTACAAACATTAAAAATCTAGGACACCGAAAGTGGTCTGTGTACATAGAATAATCCTCCGATTTTCCTTAACAAAAGGTTCCACGTCCTGCCTGAACTCAAAAAACGGGCCGTGACTTCCGGTCACGTGACCACCAGACACTGTGCACATAAAACTCGCACGCTTCCGGTGAGAGGCCCGGTCACGTGATTTCGTTGACCGGAAGTCCTCCTATGGCCATTCGGTGAAATCCATAGAGTTCTGCACCCTGCACAAACATAAACATAGGCCGTGACTTCCGGTCACATGACCGCCAATCCCTGTGTGTGCTAAACCCACACTTTTTCAGTAAATGGCCTGGTCATGTGATCGCCTTAACCGGAAGTTCACCCGTGGCCATTTTACAAAATACCGGAGAGGAATAGGAAACACATAACTTCTATAGTGATGGATAGAAAGGCACCATATTGATTACTGGATAAAACAGTTTTTTATCCCTCTTAGTCATACCTTAATTATAAATATACATAGAAACACCAATCATTATATCTCATTAAGTCTTGAACTCTGTCCAGATGATATTGTTCAATCTCCAAATCTATCCAGTTCGTCCATAATACCAAGGATTCCAGTATGATTGACCACAAAATTGATGTTTCGCTGATGGATAATACAAAATATAATTATACATCCTTTTATATTATCATTACAATCCATTACATATCAAGGTGTTCATACAGAAGTAATGTTCTAATTGAGGAACCACTTGACCTCAAAGTCCTTATTCAGACCTCCCGGAATTAAGGTCTTTAGGGAGTGTATATACTGCATTTCCGTCCTTGCTAAGATTGTTGCTATATTATTGCACCTCCAATTCCCCTTGACTTGTTTAATTGCTCCAAATTTTATCAGTTTTCTTGTATCTTGATTATGAACACTTTTAAAATGGGCTGAAAGGGCATGTGTTTCCATACCATTCTTTATGTTGCGTAGATGTTCCGCAAACCTTTTCTTTAAATTCCTGCCATTCCTACCGATATAAAACAAACCACAACTGCACCCCAGAAAGTAAACTACATTTCTTGAGGTGCAAGTTATAAATTCGTCGATCCTTATGTTTTGACCATTTATCTCAATTTCAGTACATTTGCTAGTGCCACTAACTGTTTTGCACATACTACAAATTCCGCACCTAAAAAAGCCTTTTGTAAGGGTGCGAACATTTGCCATTGGAGGTGACAAAGCACTTCTGACTAATTTATCTTTAATGTTCTTAGCTTTACGGTAAATGAATTGAGGCCTATCTGGTAACATTTTTTCTAACAGAGGATCACCTTTCAAAATCATCCAGTGATTTCTAAATATTTTTTTTATATGTTTATGATCAATGTTGAAATTTGTAATGAATGCCATCGAGTGATCCTTATTGTCACTTCCAGTTACCTTCAATTTCTTCTTTGGGACTAATAGGTCCTCCCTATCTATACCTTCACATTTCATTTTAGCTTTCTCAATACATTTATCGCTATAGCCACTTTTTTTAAACTTCTTTACCATTAATCCTGCTTGTTCCTCATACACCTCTTTATCTGTACAGTTCCTTTTTAATCTCTGTAGTTGACTGTTCGGTATAGAGTCCAACCAGTTGCTGTGATGGCAACTGGTGGTATGAATGTACATGCCCGAATCAGTAGGTTTTGTGTAATTGCGGGTTTTTAGATGTCCCTTATCCACATAAATATTGAGGTCAAGGAAATTGACACTGACATTACTGATATCAAATGTTAATAAAATATTGTAATCATTCTCATTCAGCTGTTGACAGAAGGTGGATAAAGTCTCCCTATCTCCTCGCCAAAAGAAAATTATATCGTCTATATATCTAGACCAGGATACCAGGCTCGCCCCGAATTGATTATTTTGCCATACATGTCGTGCCTCCCACATGCCCATAAACATGTTGGCATAACTCGGGGCGAACCTGGTACCCATGGCCGTTCCAACTTTCTGCACATAGAAACAATCCTTGAAGTGAAAATAATTATTACGTAAAATGAAATCAACTCCTTTCACCAGAAAGTCACAAAGTTCCGTTCCATAATCACTTTCCTCCAAATAGGTAACAACCGCCTCTATCCCTAAATCATGATTGATAATTGTGTACAGCGAACTTACGTCCGCTGTAACCATGTAGCAATTATCATCCCATTGAATATTCTTAATAATGTTCAATGCATCCCTAGTGTCTTTTAGATGGGAGAGATTCTTTAATACCAACGGCTGTAAATGGGAGTCTATAAACTCCGACATATTAGCGGTAATAGAGTTGACCCCGGACACTATGGGTCTACCTGGCGGATTCTGGGCGTCCTTATGAACTTTTGGAAGTATGTAAATAACCGGTATACTCGGCTCTACGGGTATCAGGAACTGACCTACCGTGTCCGTGATAGTTCCATTATCTACATAAGTTTTTACCAATGTTGTTAAATTTGATAAAATTCTTTTGGTAGGGTCACCTCTTAATTTCTTATACACATGACCATCATTCAATTGTCTTAATACCTCGGTCTCATATTTACCAATATCCATTACTACGACCCCTCTACCCTTATCTGTGGGTTTTATTATAATTCTTTATTTAACTTTAATTCTTTCAGGGCCTCGTTTTCTTTTTTCGTTAGGTTGTAATTAACTTTAGACAATTTGAGGGCCTCAATATCCCTATTTACTAAGGAGAAAAAAGTTTCTACAAAATTACCCCTCATAAAAGTGGGGTTAAAAACGGACTTCAGTCTAAATGATATATTCTGAGCAACATCATTGGTTCCTTCATCTTCCATTTGTGATTTGTTAGCAAAGAATCTTTTTAATGATAACTTTCTAACGTACTTCTGAAGGTCCACATAAACATCAAATTTATTCAATTTTGCCACTGGGGCAAATTTCAATCCCTTTTCAAGTACTGAAATTTCTGATTTCCCTAATATATGCTGACTTAAATTGAAAATTTTAACCTTATTTCTTACTTCTGATGTCTCGATTCCTACCGATAACTCATTCCGTTCATTCCTGTCTTTCCTCTTTTTTATTCTACCTTTACGTTTCCTCCTTTTAGTTACTTTTCCTTTCTTCCCTCCTCTTTTACCTCTATGCTTCCTATCGGTTATGTGTAAAAATGTTCTTTCCTCCCACCTCCTAAAAAAAGGTTATCCTTCTGAAAATGATTGAAGCGGTTCCGGAGATGAAGGGGGTTATCAAAATCCCTTACTCTGTTTTTGGGGCGGGGGGGGGGGGGGGTGGATCTTCCCTTCTCCATTTACTTGGTTCATATCTATTGCTTTGTCTAATGGGTGGGTAGTTTTCCCGTCGGACTTGTGGGGAATATCTATCTAGATCCCTAGAATAGATCCTCCCTCTGTTCCTCCTCCACCTTAATGGTGTTTCAGGCCTCTTATATCTTTCATATCTCTCTCTCCTTCCCCCAGTTTAAGCAGTCCGATACTCTCTCTGGTCCTTCACCCGTTCTCTACCACCTTCGATTATGGGAACAGGCTGAGCCTTTTCTTTTTGATATGTATCTCCCACATCATTCTTATCTCTATTGAATTTTCTAGATTTTTTTCAACAGTAATTCCTTCTCATTTTTCTGTAATCTGAATGCAATACTTGCCTCCAGCTCTTTATAATCAGATAATTTGGAGAAAGGTGCAATCAGTGATCTTAATAAGCTGATTTCTTCCTCTACAACTCTCAAATTCCCCTTTCTTTCCTGTATAATCAACTCCATTAATCGGAATGAGCAGCCCTCTACTATTTTTTCCCATTCCTTCTTGAACTCTTCAGTGGAATCGGAAAAAGTAGCTGTTTTATTTATTTTTAGGCCTTTAGGAATTAATTTATTCGATAGATACTTCTCAAGGGAGGTAACCTCCCACCATAACCTTCCTTCTTTCAACAACAATTTCTCCATTTTTTTCATACTACTTTCCAAATCATCGTCCTCTATAGAAACAATATCCTCATTCTGATCAAAAAACTTAGTGCACATAGTGTGCCTATTCTCTCTTACTGAGAACATGATTGTAAGCAGCAAAATCTACTGGTGTATTTGGCAGTAAAAAGTATACAAGAGAAAAACGATTTTTTACACCTGCATGAAAATGCGCATATGAGCAGCAGAAGGATGGAAACCTGAAAAGGGTGTTACCCTCACCCTCATAAACACTCTAGATTACCAATAAAATACAGATATCCCTTCTTCTGCGCTCCTTTAATTAATGAGTGGTATAAAGTAATGGACTCTACTTATCTTAAAGCAGAGAAATTTCTTCGTGTCCCGCTATCTCCTGGATTTATTTTGCACTTCAAAAATAATCAAGTGTACTTCCAGTGGCGTTACATGCAAATGAAAAAATTAAGACACAATCTAGTGTAATAAATTCATAAAACTTTTAGAATTCTACTGCAGAGATTTTCACTCCATATATAATAAATCTCAGTCCAATTGATAAATAAAAGTCTCTTTTTTAATGTTAAAACTGCAATCCGATATCAGCAATCTTCCTCTTGTGATGAAGATTGCTGATATCGGATTGCAGTTTTAACATTAAAAAAGAGACTTTTATTTATCCATTGGACTGAGATTTATTATATATGGAGTGAAAATCTCTGCAGTAGAATTCTAAAAGTTTTATGAATTTATTACACTAGATTGTGTCTTAATTATTTCTTTTGCATGTAACGTCACTGGAAGTACACTTGATTATTTTTGAAGTGCAAAATAAATCCAGGAGATAGCGGGACACGAAGAAATTTCTCTGCTTTAAGATAAGTAGAGTCCATTACTTTATACCACTCATTAATTAAAGGAGCGCAGAAGAAGGGATATCTGTATTTTATTGGTAATCTAGAGTGTTTATGAGGGTGAGGGTAACACCCTTTTCAGGTTTCCATCCTTCTGCTGCTCATATGCGCATTTTCATGCAGGTGTAAAAAATTGTTTTTCTCTTGAACACTACTTGTAGGGATATGTTTCTTAATTTCATGAACACTTGAATTATATGGTGTCATGACTATGGTGAACCTATTGTATCCCTACAATGTTGCATGTCACTTGACATACTTCTGTTTTTATTAAAATATCCCTATCCAAATCCTTAACCTAATTAAATGCTTTATTTAGTGATCAAAAAGCATACAATTTACAGACATGCCATTAGAGAAGTTTCAAACAATACTTTCCTTACATATTTATAGGAGAATAGGTGCATACCAATTTCACATCGCTGAAAGAAAGTAATCCGGTATGAGGCTTACTCCATGCCAAGGCAATTGAAATAAGCAGACATCACATAAATAGAGCCAGATTGATAATGTAATTATACACAATTCAAGACAGAATTTATATTTAATAAATACAACCTTAGGGATACAAGTCCTTTCATCACAACACAAAACCAAAATAAACTCCAACCCCCTTTAGCATATCAAATAATAAAAGTCACAATAATTAAGAGGAATTAAAAACTTATGGCAAAGTACTAGTGCTCAAACTATTTTATTTATTACCATAGCAACTCAATGTCTTCTTGCCAGATGTGCACTAAGTGAACATCAATAAACATTTAATCTACAAAAACTAAAGCGTTACAAAGGTCATAGTCGGTGGGGGCTCCAGGGGTGGCACTGCAGTGCAGTCCAATATTCAAATAGAGGAGTCACACAAACTGTCAATTAGTCCCAGCCAGCTGGTGTGGCTTCCCTACTTGCATTTTGGAATGTGCTTCAGCTCAACCTCTGGAGCTGCCACTGGTCCTAACCTACTGTACATCATATACTATGGGGTATATGCAATTCACGGCGAATCGCGGCAAATTATCGCCGTTTTTAAATTCGACACAATTCGACAGGTGAATTCCGGCAGGTGGCTGCTGGAATTCACCATATTCAATGCAAAACGGATTCGACAGACCCGCGGGCGAAAATCGGCCGATTTGGCGGATTTTGCTGCGATTTTAAAAAACGGGAAAAAACGGGAAAAACCCGAAAAAAAAATGGCGTGGGGTCCCCCCTCTAAAGCATAACCAGCCTTGGGCTCTTCGAGCTGGTCCTGGTTCTAAAAATGCGGGGAAAAATTGGGCAGGGATCCCCCGTATTTTTAAAACCAGCACCGGGCTCTGCGCCTGGTGCTGGTGCCAAAAATACGGGGGCCAAAAAGAGTAGGGGTCCCCCGTATTTTTAACACCAGCATCGGGCTCCACTAACTGGACAGATAATGCCACAGCCGGGGGTCACTTTTATGCCGTGCCCTGCGGCCGTGGCATTAACTACCCAACTAGTCACCCCTGGCCGGGGTACCCTGGGGGAGTGGGGACCCCTACAATCAAGGGGTCCCCCCCCAGCCACCCAAGGGCCAGGGGTGAAGCCCGAGGCTGTCCCCCCCCATCCAATGGGCTGCGGATGGGGGGGCTGATAGCCTTTTGTGATAATAAAAAGATATTGTTTTTTCCAGTAGTACTACAAGTCCCAGCAAGCCTCCCCCGCAAGCTGGTACTTGGAGAACCACAAGTACCAGCATGCGGGAGAAAAACGGGCCCGCTGGTACCTGTAGTACTACTGGGAAAAAAATACCCAAATAAAAACAGTACACAGACACCTTGATAGTAAAACTTTATTACACACTACCGACACACACATACTTACCTATGTTGACACACAAACTGCCACGGTCTCCGACGATCCGAGGGTACCTGTGAAAAAATTATACTCACCTTCCAGCGTCCAGAGGTACATCCACGTCCAGATATAAATCCACGTACTTGTTAAAAAAACAAACCGAACACCCGCTCCATGCCGGACTGAAAGGGTTCCCATGCTTTCACATCAGACCCCTTTCTCCCGAATGCCGGGACATCACGTGACTCCTGTCACTGAAGTCCCTTCAGCCAATCAGGAAGCGCTACTTCCGTGGCGCTTACCTGATTGGCTGTGCGCTGTCTGTGCTGTGACAGCGCATCGCAAAGCCGCTCCATTAGTTTCAATGGTGGGAACTTTGCTGTCAGCGGTGGGGTTACCCGCGGTCAGCCGCTGACCGGCGGGTGACCTCACCGCTAGCCGCTAAGTTCCCACCATTGAATATAATGGACTGGGCTGTGCGATGCGCTGTCTGAGTTCAGACAGCGCACAGCCAATCAGGTGAGCGCAACGAAGTTGCGCTTCCTGATTGGCTTTAGAGACCTTTGTGTGACAGCTGTCACTGACAGGTCTCATTCGTGGAAAGGGGTCTCATGTGTCAGCATGGGACCCCTTTCAGTCCGGTGGCCCGTGTGTTCGTTTTCTTTTTTTGCCAAGTACGTGGATGTATCTCTGGACCATGGCTGAGGTGAGTATATTGATCTTTTATTTTCAGGTATCCGTGGACTCTACATGGTGAAGAGGACCGATGTCGGCGTGTGAACATAGGTAAGTATGTGTGTGTCGACGTATGAAATAAAGTTTTACTGTCACGGTGTGTGTGTCCTGTTTTTATTTGGGTATTTTTTTCCCAGTAGTACTACAGGTACCAGCGGGCCCGTTTTTCTCCCGCATGCTGGTACTTGTGGTTCTCCAAGTACCAGCTTGCGGGGGAGGCTTGCTGGGACTTGTAGTACTGCTGGAAAAAACAATATTCTTTTCATTATCACAAAAGGCTATCAGCCCCCCCATCCGCAGCCCATTGGATGGGGGGGGGACAGCCTCGGGCTTCACCCCTGGCCCTTGGGTGGCTGGGGGGGACCCCTTGATTGAAGGGGTCCCCACTCCCCCAGGGTACCCCGGCCAGGGGTGACTAGTTGGATATTTAATGCCACGGCCGCAGGGCACGGCATAAAAGTGACCCCCGGCTGTGGCATTATCTGTCCAGCTAGTGGAGCCCGATGCTGGTGTGAAAAATACGGGGGACCCCTGCTCGTTTTGTCCCCCGTATTTTTGGCACCAGCACCAGGCGCAGAGCCCGGTGCTGGTTTTAAAAATACGGGGGATCCCCTGTCAATTTTTCCCCCGCATTTTTAGAACCAGGACCAGCTCGAAGAGCCAGAGCCTGATTATGCTTTGGAGGGGGGACCCCACGCCATTTTTTTTAAGGATTTTACCATTCCAGCAATAAAAAAAAAAAAAAAAAAATATTTTAAAAAATATATAAATAATATTTGTGCCTCCAAAAAAAAAAAAAAATACCTAATTCCTTCTAATATAAATAGATATGCTATTCCTAAAAAAAAACACCAAAAAAAACATGTTTAAAATTTTTTTTATTGTTTTCACCCTCCAAAGTGTGGCGGATTGAAAATGACGAATTTACTGTCTAAAAGCACTGCTGTCGAATTTCCAAACTTGAATTGAATATGCTTTTGTCGAATTGCAGCACTTGTTTCATTGCAGAAAAGTCGAATTTGCAAAAATTCGAATTTCAAAAAGTCGAATTTTGAAAGTCCGTTTTTTGGTCGGAAAGCACTGAATTGCATAGGCGAATTTTTTTTTTGGGCGAAAATGACCCGAAATTCGACAATTTCGGGAATTCGACCGCAATTGCATATACCCCTATATATTAAGTTGACCAGTGGTTTTATTGTTTCAGTTACTTTAGCTTAGAACAATACTCTACACAAATAATGACTCAGACAATGGAATTGGTATTAAAGAGGTCACATAAAAATGTATTGATTGAATTAGAATTGTTAATTATGGTGGAAGAAAAGCAGTGCATACCCTCAGCAACAGCCCCATATTGACATTTGATTTTTAATTGGGATGGAATAAATTCTGCCCCTACACAACTGGGTTGGGCAGGGCACAGCACTGGTCATGATGGTGACAGGGTCCTCCCTTGAGGTATTGACAGTCTAGCCACTTCCCAGGACAAATGTCAGCCAACCACTTTGCTATTAAAAGTTGGCTAAGTGGATGGGCATCTTCACTGCATCTCTGGAATAAAGAGACAAAGAGGCAGATTATCTGCTCCTCCTCCTTATATTTATGCACCCAGGTAAGGATACTCCCGTTTTTCCTATAAACTGGCTGCCCTGTCCCCTTACCTTCCCCCACCCCAGATCCCCCTCCCTTCCCTCTTGTAACTCAACTAATCAGCTGATCAGGTTACTCTACATAAAAACAAAGACGCTTAAAAAGTCTCAGATCTCATTAAGTATTTGCCTACTTTATTGAGAACAGCATTTGTTGCAGACTCACAGAGTGGGTAAAAGAGTGAGTAAGTGAGCTACAAATGTTTAAGGAGACCATTTCAATGGACAAGAACTACAAAAAGCATCCAACAATGTCTTTAAGTATACAGTAAAGATTGCACAAGAGAAGAAGCAGAAGCTAGTCAGCGATGGAAAACAATCTCTGCTAAGTATGCTGAAGACTGTGGCTCCATAGAACCAGTGAGTGTTAAGCTGAGTACACACTAGAGTGATGTCGATGCCATTTTGTAACAACATTTTGCCTACATCTCTCAGTGTGTATGCATGATTGCGTGCTCCCAAGGCTGCTAGCGATGTACGCTTGGTACTATGTGCTGCACATAAAACCAAGCATTGTCGCTAGTTTCCTGCAATATGCTAATTGAGGATGGAAAATGTTTGTTCCGACCTTCATTAGCATCGCCCCAGTGTGTACACACAATCTAGGGCTGACAGGGATTCGTTCTGATGTATGAACGAATCCCCATCGCTCCAGTGTGTACCCACCTTATAATATTGAAAAATATTTAACAAAGTATAAGAGAGCATTTGCAGATTTGTCAATTGTCAATTTCTGTGGAGATTTCCTGGAAACACAATGAAGCTGCTAAGAGAAAAGCAAAAAGGCAAAGAGCAAGGTCAGAGATAGTGTGAACAAGAAAATGAAAAAAAGTTTCACATCCTGTTGTGCAAATCAGGAATAAAGGTGCAGAGCGATACAGAAAGAGATGAAACTCTTATACAAAAGTACTAGGCAAATAAAAATGGATCTTTAACTGACAGAGGTTAAGAAAGATAATGGAATATAGAGAAAAAGCAGATGAAATAAGAAACAGGATGGCCTTGTGAAGAGGAATAATTGGGTTTATCCCATATTTGCATACTCCAGTCCTTGTGAGTTGGTGTGGAACATATACAGTGAGTACAAAAAGTCCCTCCACAGTAACAGTGTGCTAAGCAAGTCTTCCCATAGAGAATGTGTGCTAAGTAATACGACACCATAATTGTTTTAAACATTTTATTTACATTTCAAAATAATCGTTACTTAGTGTGCTGAGGTGTATTAAAAAGGAGGGGGCCCATGTGCAGTGTCCATCTGGGCCCTCTCATCTCTAGCAGGCAGCGCAGGTCTCTCAGAAAATGAGTAGTAGAGCATGCATATGTCTATGGGAAAATGGTGCAGGAAAATGGCCACCGCACCATTTTCCCACAGATTTGTGCAAAGCTGCTGCTGCAGATGCATAACTCTGGAGAGGAAAGTAATAAAGAAATGAGAGCAGGGTGTGCAAAGTGGGCCCCTCCTGAACCCATGGGCCTGTGTGCACCATACACCCTACACCCATTACAGATACGCTACTAGTTGTGTGGTAGAATTAGGCTGGGTGGCAATAGTGATTCAATGTTGGACTGGAGAGAACTGCCCACAAAAGGAAGAAAAAGGGCAAGTGCTCACACCATTATGTCTGTTTTGACATGAACAAGCTGTGTAGTAATCCTTATTTCAGCACCTAAACACTGCATCACTGACACCTCCACTGAGCAAAATACCCCACTGTATAATAGATACAAACTAGATAGTGATTGTATGCCACCTGTGCAGTCCCTAGAATCCAGTATCCTTCACCATTAGATAAAAATATGATGTGACCATGCCTACCTGCAGATATGATTTAACAGCTGAGAGAAAAGCTGAAAGACAGAACCTAATGAAGCCACTGTATGTCTGGCAATAGGTCAGAGACACTGCACAGAGAGAGGCTTAGGGGTCTATTTACTAAGCCTTGGATGGAGATAAAGTGGATGGAGATAAAGTACCAGCCAATCAGCTCCTGTCATTTTTCAAACCCAGCCTGTGACATGGCAGTTAGGAGCTGGTTGACTGGTACTTTATCTCTGTCCACTTTATCTTTCATCCAAGTCTTAGTAAATAGACCCCTTGGTAAGGGCATGAGTAGAGAGAGGCTGCAGGCAAAAGAAGCTGCAGATGAGAGACTGCATTCATTAGATGAAGAGAATTCCTCAGAAATTTACTGTAAATGATCGTGTTATTGTTTTATTTTAATCCGTTAACACTTGGTATACGTTTATTAATTTCTGTATTGTGGTAAATTTTAAGCGCTTTTATACTTAGAGGTAAGCTGGTTAAAGACCATTTCTTTTTTTAAACAGTGATCCAGCTGCCAAAATGCGGCTACCTGATCTAAAGATCTTGGGCTCCAAAATTATTATTAGCAGAATTTAAAGAACTGTTATTTCTCACAGGAATTGTTAATCATTTGTCATCAAATGTATTACCATTACCATTATAATATGTATTATATTTATTTATCTTTATCTGTGAGGCCATCTTTCTGTTATTTTTGTACAATATTTATAGCTTAATCCTTATTATCCCTATTACATTTTTATTTCTAGTCAGTAAAAAAAATCTTATTCAAATGTATCTAGTTTTTTTTATTATTTAGATTTAATTTCTTAGTTCTGTTTTCTTTAGAGACATTTTCTTTTCATAGACAATACATCTAATAATCTTCTGGGAACATTCAAGGCCTTTATATTTGATTTTCTATGATTTAATTACATAAGGCATGATATGGAAGGACTGGTGAATAGCAGAGGTAGTCCCAATATTTAAAAAGGCAATTAAAACTCATCCTAGTAACTATTGACCGGTAAGTTTGACATCTATAGTGGGGAAGATACTGAAAGGTATAATAAGGGATAGCATACAGGAGTACTTGAAAACCTTCAAGGTTATTAATATGAACCAGTATGGTTTTGTGAAGGACAGGTTATGTCAAACTAACTTAATTTGCTTCTATGAGAAAGTGAGCAAAAATATTGATCAGGATAAGCAGTGGATATGGTCTATTTAGATTTTGCTAAAGCCTTTGACACAGTGCTACATAAGAGACTGATCTTCAAATTAAGAGAGCTTGGTCAAGGAAACACTATTTGTACTTGGGTGAATTATTGGCTGGATAACAGGGAACAGTAAGTGGTGGTTAATGGGATGTTTTCCAACTGGGCCCCAGTACTCAGTGGAATGCTGCAAGGGTCCGTACTTGGGCCACTACTGTTTAACATATTTTTAATGACCCAGGAGAAGGTCTGGAAATCACAGTGTCGATTTTTGCAGATGACACTAAACTGTGTAGTATAATTAATTCAGACAAGGATGTTGAATCTCTACAGAATGACTTATTTAAACTGGAATTTTGGCCAGACAAATGGAGAATGAGGTTCAATATAGAAAAATGTAAAGTTATGCACTTTGGGACTAAACAATCATGCAACCTATAAACCAAATGGGGGAAATGTAGGGGAAATGGTAGTTGAATAAGATTTGGGGATGCTCATTGATAATAGACTTAGTAGCAGTGCCCAATGTTATAGTGCAGCATCAAAGGCAAATAAGGTGTTAGCATGCATAAAACAGGGAATTGAGACAAGGGATGAGAGTGTATTTCTGCCATTGTGTAAAACATTGGTACTGCCACAACTTTAATATTGTGTTTAGTTATGGGCAATGCTCTATACAAAATACATCTTGAAACTTGTAAGGGTTCAGAGGAGAGCCAAAAGATTGATTAAGAGGTTAGAGGCACTGGATTGTGAGAAAAGGCTTACTAGGTGGCTTACTAGGTTAGATCTGTTTACACTCAAAAAGAGGCTGCTAAGAGTAGACATTATTAATATTTACAAATATATAAAGGGACAATACAAGGATCTATCAGGAGATTTGTTTGCTGAAAAATCTCTACACATGACACGTGCATACCCGCTGAGGTTAGAGCTTAGAAAATTTCATATCCAATGAAGGAAAGGGTTCTTCACAGTAAGGGCAGTAAGGATTTGAAATTATCTGCCAGAGAAAGTAGTAATGGTGGACTCAATAAGTCAATAAGTTTTAATATGGATTAGATAAATCCCTGAATGAAATATCCAAGGATATAGCATTTAAAGAGAGTTTATATTAGAAAAAGCACAAATTATAGTTGTTAGTTAGACTTAATAACTAAACTTCATCTGGGTCATTATAGCTAAACTATTGTTACATACAGATTAGTGTAAGAATTGTAATAAAGGTTGATCTCTATGAACATTTTGTCTTTTTTTCAACCTCATTAACTATGTTACTATGTTCAAGTAGAATTCTATCCCATTTTTTTCATAAAATGTTATCTGTGCCAAATGTGATTTTTTTTTTTAACTAGAATTATAGTTGGCTAGAATTGTAAAAATCACATTTGGCACAGATAACATCTCATCCTTGAGATATTGTTAGAGACCAGTCATATCCCACCAACTCATTACCTCTTTTAATATTGTATTTTCTTGTTCCAAATATATCCAAATATAAAGTTATATTAAAGCAGTTGTGATGATTTATGTAATTATCTTGAATTCATGGATTAGTTCAATTAGCATTTAAATCTCCATATGTGAACTTCTTAAAGCAGTCCTCCTTAAGAAAAATAATACATTTTTTACTGATATTAAGGAATATCCTTAAGTCATATATTTGCTGACCTTGCATCAAAAGAATTAGAACAAAACACTATATTAAAACAGAGATAAGGACCAACACAAATATGAGCAAAGAAGCTTTAAAATACAAGAATTGGAAGACATTATTGTCAAGCGTTCAGGCACATTATGTTTGAATGAGCCTTTAAGAAATTGACAATAACAAAGAATGACTGTACTTTATGTACAGTAGGTAAAAAATCCCCAAATAACCAATTTCTTTATGCTACTATAATAAAGTTAAATTATTGCTCAATATCTACAAAACTTTTTTGACAACGTTTGGGCATACATCAAATAATAATAATAATAATAATAATAATTATAATAATAATAATAATAATAATTATTATTATTATTATTATTATTATATTTTGTATAAAGGGAACAATGTTATAAGGAGTCAATATCTACCAATTAAAGTGCAGTGGCTGATGACTGAATTATGTTGAATATTGAGTGCTAAAGTAACTGGAATAAAATAGTGTGCAATTGTGCTCACTTTGTACAGTACTTACCAGTGCTGTAACTAGACATTTTGGTGCACTGTGCCAGAAAGAGAATTGGTGCCACCCCACCATGTTTAAAACTGGGGCAGTGGGGATGGGGTGTGGTCACAAAATAATACCAATTCACATTACACTGCACAGTAGTGCACAAAAAATATAGGGTTGTGGCTTCACGGGGAAGGGGTGTGGTCACAAAATAATACCAATTCATATTACATCCCACAGTAGCCTCAATTATTTAAATAACTCCACACAGTAGTGCCACTTATACACATTACACAAGGTAGAGCTCCTTATACACATTAATACAGACAGCACCCCCCTTTTTACACATTACGGTGACAATGCCGTTTTATATGCAGGAATGAAAGCTATACCTTAAACACACCTTAATACATTTTACCATGGAGCCGCTGCGGCCGCTGTACTTAATACACACTCTACGTACTTTGGCCCTCATTCCGAGTCGTTCGCTCGGTATTTTTCATCGCATCGCAGTGAAATTCCGCATAGTGCGCATGCGCAATATTCGCACTGCGACTGCGCCAAGTATCTTTGCTATGAAGATAGTATTTTTACTCACGGCTTTTTCATCGCTCCGGCGATCGTAATGTGATTGACAGGAAATGGGTGTTACTGGGCGGAAACACGGCGTTTTATGGGCGTGTGGCTGAAAACGCTACCGTTTCCGGAAAAAACGCAGGAGTGGCCGGAGAAACGGGGGAGTGGTTGGGCGAACGCTGGGTGTGTTTGTGACGTCAAACCAGGAGCGACAAGCACTGAACTGATCGCACAGGCAGAGTAAGTGTGGAGCTACTCTAAAACTGCTAAGTAGTTTGTGATCGCAATATTGCGAATACATCGGTCGCAATTTTAAGATGCTAAGATACACTCCCAGTAGGCGGCGGCTTAGCGTGTGTAACTCTGCTAAATTCGCCTTGCGACCGATCAACTCGGAATGAGGGCCTTTGTACGCTATTAGCGTACAAAGTCCCGTGCTGTGTACGGACTTAGGTTCAAACGCCGCGCTGACGGTACAAAGTACTCACAGCGCGTACACACCCAATGAATACACTTTAAACCTTATGCCGCAATGCAGTGTGATGCTATTACACTTTAAACCTTATGCAGCAATGCAGTGTGATGCTATTACACTTTAAACCTTATGCAGCAATGCAGTGTGATGCTATTACACTTTAAACCTTATGCAGCAATGCAGTGTGATGCTACTACACTTTAAACCTTATGCAGCAATGCAGTGTGATGCTATTACACTTTAAACCTTATGCAGCAATGCAGTGTGATGCTATTACACTTTAAACCTTAGCAGGGAAAGAAATACACGACACCAGTCTGTAGTTAAACCACTGGGTTCCGACACCACAGCATATTATTGCTGAAAGGGGGTTACAATACAAACAATACAATACAATATAACAGAGAAAATGGCTACATTCAATGGTACATACATGAGTGGACAAGCTTGCGCAACCCGGCCGGTCCTCGGTCATCTGATAGATAACTTGGTGAGTCTTGTGTCTGACCAGGCCTACTGCAGGCTCTCTTTATTCACTTCATCCAAAACATAACACAATGGATACTGTAATCTCTTTGTCCATTGGACACAGGGATGGTCATTTACAGTACAGGAGAGGTCATAGGTCAGTTTGAATAGGTGGGCGATGTCTATTTTCACTGCTCTTGTGGGTGGTCTCCTCTGGATTCCCGCCGCATACATAATGTACAGTAAATACAGTTTATATCTATATTCTGCTCCTGCACATAACTATCCGCAGGAACATGCGATCTTCCTCAAACTAACACCGGAATGTTTCCCTTAAAATACCCTACAGCTGGATACCAAACACCACCTTGTAACCTTGTTCTGTCCCCTCCTATCCTGTAAAGGTGAATCCCTTTGTTCTCTTACCATTTAAACTGATGTTAATTTCTGATGTGGTGCAAGGAGACTATGTGTATATTGTGCACTATTTGGATTAAATATGTAATGTATTTTGATAGCCTTCCATGCGTTTACAAACTCTACTGTAAATACTCATACCACGCACTAATGCGCAGGACCGCGGGAGCGACCATACGCAAATTGCGAATATGCGCACACACAGCAGAGCAAGTACGCGCATGGAGGCCATCTGTGTGTAGTTTGTACATGATGTGTGTACTGCAATATTTTTCGACTTTGACAGTCCACCCTTAATAACTGCCACTATCTAATCAATAAAAACAAAAAAATATCTACACAATATCTACAGAAGCTTGGAGTTGTCAGAGGAGAGTTGTAGGTGGGAAATGTATGACCTAGTGGGATAGTAAAAGTATGTATGTATGAATCCATGTCTGAGGGGCATATATCATCGTGCCGTATATGTTCTACATAAGCTTCGAGGTATTGCGAAGTATACATTAAATCCTTCTCATCCCGTATTAAGGGTCTGTAAATGGGCCAACAAACACTACCGAGCTCTTTTCGGCTTCTTGTTCCAACAAATGGCGTGCACATTTAGTTGATGATACATGGAGGGGGAAACATAAGTGAGTGCTAGTATATGTGGATATCACCTGTCGACTATGTGTGCTATTAACTGAAGGTTGCAGAGATGAAGATAAGACATATAAATAAAATACATTCACATAAACATTTTGGGTAGGGCTGATGTCTTTTTCCGGATGGATGTATCTGGGCAGAGGGGGAGACAAAAGAAAAACAGGTGAACGAAACAGGCCATGAAATTCATTTGCAATCCTTATCATATCACTGTCTCTATGGAAGGGTCATGAATTAAATCTGCTGCTATAACAGTACCCTTGCTCCTTAGACTCATCAACTTTGTGCCGTGCTTGCGCCGCGTCCGAATTCGAACACACCTAAATATCAAACCAATAATTAGGACGACTCCCAGGATACAAAGGAGAAACTTCCCTACACTCATAATAAAATTTTGAGCCCACTCTCCTAAACCTGAGAACAAATTTCGTGGGTTCAACCATGAGACCCAGCCGGTCAGTTCATTACTCACAGTCGCCAAGGTAAGGCTGTGTTTCCTCCTGAACTCCCACTTCAACTGCAAGATATGGTCCATCGTTTGATCGATGATCTCCATTGGGTCGTCAGTACTGTTCATGATATAGGTACAGCACTACACCCTATATTGAGTTGTCAGCGTAACACAGTACCCACCTGTCACGGCTGTGATATAATTAAGGACCATCCTGTGCTGAATCAGTTCCTTCTTGTAAGCTTGTAACTCCCTTCCCGTATACCTGAAGGTGTCGTCATACATCTCAGTGATATTATCTATGAAGTTCGCTAGCGCATGGATATACCTATAATTTATAGTTCCTCTGGCAGTACGGGTAATGTCTAATGTGAGAAGGAACTGAATCCCGGTGGATTCGTGGATCAAATTAGAGGCTGCGTGCTCTGTCCTATCTATGAGGTGTCTCTTGATGATGTGTTCATAGTGAGTATGTGTATAAGCAGCCTGAGCACTGCGGTGAACATCTTTCATTTTACCATGGGTTATGGTCATGACCTCTGGCAGTACTCTCCCAATATAACACAATCCCTCTGAGCTCGGGGCAAGCCGCTTGTACGCCTTCCTCCCACATATGAAATAGGCATCATCTGGGAGAACATAGGGGACAAAATATAACATCACCATATTACAAATTTTCCAAGTACAGAAACCTATCCCTAGTTCTCCCATCTGCTCACTACAAGTATCGGGCTGGATGATATGAGCACAATACCCTGGCGATAGTTTTCCAACCCACATGGTCTTGCTTCCACGAGTATACCTATACCGAAAATACCTCCCACTGTTGGCTATTTGGCGTACAAGTTCAGAGTCTATGGGTGTCCTATCAGCTCTGTGTGAAAAGGTCATTGTCTGGTTATTCCACATCACTTCCCAATTTCCCGGTTTTCGGTAATTGGAAATATTAAAACACAATAAGGACCTGTCTACATGATACTGGTGGAGCTTCAAACTAGGGGGCCTAGAGATATTGAATTTCTTGTCCACCGGTCTCCCACCCCGCAATTCGAGTACCTCATCTATTGCTAAAGGGTACGTTACTAATCCTGACTTGCTCTGACCTTGAGGTACCTGTGAGCACACCCAGCATTCTGTCTGGTTTAAGACCTTACCCACTAGTGAGTGGTAATCACTCAACGGATGACGGTCCATGTCGATATTAAGGTTGGACTGACATCTCTGGATGCACCCATCCTCAACTATATTCTCATAATTCCTACAAATACAATATTCATCAGACAATAACCCCTCACAGTGCCTCCGAGCTCCCTGACTACCAGAGCGCTTACTGATGCCAGCCTTTACTAAAGTGATGTGCTGATCCTGAGATCCTACAAATTCATACTTGCTATCAGAACCCATTCCAGATCCCTGCTCGACCTCTCTGGGACCCTCACAAAAACAAACTGTCCTTATTAAAACCAGAGTTACTAATAGAACCCGAAACGCAGTCTCTTGTGATCGATCCATTTCGTTTAGGGAAAGGAGGAAAATAAGAAGGGGAAAAGACAGGAAAATGCAGGGGGAGGTGAAAAAAAATGATACTACAACCGTTCTAGATGTGTGCTCGGATGCCCTTCAACAGTCCTGCCTCTCAACCTTCCCGGAACAGACACTCCAGTGATACGAGGTACTCTACACTCTGCTCTTTGTCACAAGTTCTCTCCGGGTCAGCGGCCTTTCTGTAGGGAACATAAATCTTGTATTTCAATGTGTTTAACTGTTGTGTATTATCATTTGTGTGAAGTAAACCATCTGTGGAAAGTGAAAAGAGAAAGGAAATAATAAAAAGAAAATTTTTCAGATTTGCTTTCACCATCAGGCTGTCACACCATCATGCATATCGGTGTCTATATACAGTCTCCCTTCACCCGTATTCCCATTCTCCACCCTTTGTGCATGACCATGCACACTGATACTGGTGTCCCTATGTTGGTGAGATATACTGGATTTGGGCAGAACTCTGAAAGACCAAGTAGGCCTGTGGCGTCTGAACTGTAACCCTGTTGGTGAACGTAAGAGATGAAGAGGAAGCTTTGAAGACAAATCACATAGAGTTTAGTAACAGATAAGTTGGTAGAGGCAAAGAAGATTTTACAAAGTTTGACATCTGGATTTGGCACTAAGGGGAATGATTCTCTACTCGGTCTGCTCCCCAAAAAAAATAATCTATGTGTGTTATATCTCTACTGGGACTATCCCAGCCATCAAAAGGGTAAAGTTGCATTTATTCCATTCTTCCCATTAACCGAATCTGTGTTTTCTATATGGCTCGTGACTCCTTACTATATGTCCCTTGATCCCGTCTATGTGTTTAATAACGTGGCTTGTTTTCTCTGTCTAGGGGTCTATATTGGCTATGTGCTCTACTACTCTTGCAATCTCTAGCAAAATGTCCTTTATTTTTTTACAAATGTAACAATTTCTCTGTCTTTTCTTACCACCAGGGTTTTTGGGGTTTAGGCTGATGAGACTCTGGTGTAAGATCCTGTATACTTTCAATCCCCAGCCTCTCCTCCTGCAGTTCTGTACGCCTAGCAATATTCTTATGGTGTTCAATCGCACACTCTCTACGACAAGCTATCCAATCAGGCAAAAAATGTTTGTACCCTGTCCCTTACTGTCTGATTGAGTCCGTCCATTAATACAGAAACAGCTACCTCCCTGTAATTCATATCGTTCCCTGTATCTGATACCCCAATGTATCTATCTATTATTTGCAGGTCCTGATGGAAGTATTCAGATGTAATTTAATTTCCCCTCTGTTTTATGGAGAAAATTTTTCTCCACTGAACAGTTGTGGAGAAATACAACTCTAGTTGCATGTTAATTTGCTCTAAGTTCTCCTGATTGTGTTTTGTCAGTCATAAGACTATCCGACACTAATCTACAATCAGTGATACATTTTTGGGTGTCAATATTAGGAGGTAGGCACGCTTTCAAAAATATCCGCCAGTGTTTGTTTGTTGGTTCATACGCATTACCCAGATCTCTGAAAAATTTCTGACATCTGGCTAAATGCTTCCGAGGGTCGGGGAATTCTGAAATGATTGATCGCAGCTCATCTCTGGGCCACAGGCAATACATTGCATTATTTCTGGTGAGGATTATTCCCTGACTATCGGTTCCCCCATTGGGGGTTACTATTTCCAAGACAGGGTGTAATCCTACCATTCCGTTCCTAATCTGTTTACTGTGAGGTGTTGTTGTCTCTGTGCAATGAACTGTCTCACACTTACCGGTAGCTGTGACCTCACCAGTTCTTTCATTGGGGAATATTGTTACTGCTCTACCTGGTTGGACAGGCCCCACCTGAGTTTCCTGCAGCGAGGTGACTGATTGGAGGAGAGCTGCGATTTGGCTGGATATATTTGTTATAAAAAAAAAAGATATAAGTTCAATATATATATTACAAAGTACAGTATACCTATAGTTACAACTCATACAGTAAGCAGTTAAAACATATAGTTACATACAATTACAGTTACAGGCCAGCGATACAATCACCATTACCTCCAATGCATCTTATGTCTCTCTCTCTCTCTCTGTAAATAAATACAGGAACTGATCTGCCAGCAAGTCCATCATCCTCTTGTGACCTATAACCTTGAAAAGACTTCAAAAAACAGGATACATCTTGCAAAAAATAATTAGGGTTAATACATTGTTTTTACATACTACTATAATTTACGGATATACTATTGACTGTAGCCATCTTCTCCCCCGCAATATACGGTAGTGGTGGTGCGGTCGCCATTGTTTTCCCGCTAGGTTTGGAACCTGCTGCATGAGCTAATTCCCTTTGCATATCCCCCTCTTGCTGCCATAATTTTAAACAATCATTATGTCTAATCCTTTGTTTTCTGGATTTAATCAGACATTTCTTTAACCTTAAGTTCTGTAATACCTCTGGTTCAAAGCTGCTCACCTTAGGGAATGGTTCCCTATCATTGTTAGTCATACATACCCACTCATTGCATAAAACTTCTGTGTGTGAACCATATTTTTCACACATGATAAACCTTGCTGAGCCTTTTGGCCACAATTCTGCCTGAACCCTGTCTAAACGTCTCTTACTTGAGCAACTGGCTCCCATATTTGTGGGTCTTTTCTAATAACTTTAAAAAATTCCCACAAACACCAAAATACTCATTATAAGTAGACGGTGGAAGTATACCCGAGCGCCTTCCACGCGCTCTCGCCCACGCTGGCCAGTACAACGATACACTGTTGGTAGCGGATCGCAATGTACCCAACTTAGGGCTCCTATCAGACCTTACACCATAATTTCTTTCGGTGAAAGTTCTGTTTGGAATATTTTCCTGAGAGAGACAGTGAAAATTTCCTTTTCGGTATCTTTCAACTGGAATTGCTTGTAGGGTGAAAAACAGAGAAATTAGATAACTATCTTTCACCCTTTCTAGTGAAGGCCACCAGGGAGATTTCCCGAAGTTATCAAAGAAAACCCCTTTGTCTATACAATCACGTCTGCGTATGCTCTTCCACAGCGCATATGACACAATAATATCACGTTGCGCTGTGCAGAACAAACGGACATGTGATGCAATAGCACAGCCTATAGATACTAGTTATCTATATGCCCTACGATTGCTGTAGACCACCTAGCCTAGACCACTTCAGACCACTAAGAGTTGTATGGGATACCACTCAGTCCATTAAGACCACCTAGTTAATAACGCAGGGCTGCGAACCCTACGCCACCGGGCCTCTACTAACCCAGTGTGTCCACCTAGACCACCTAGCCTAGACCACCTAGACCACTTCAGTTCTTGGGTTCAGTATCCACTCACTCCTGCATTCGCTCACTCAAATACACTTTATTTTTCTGTACAGAAAATTTAAATTCATTCAGATAGGCAGCTATACCCCAGAGGCAATACAGTTTTTTTTAAACTAAATTTAGAGTAACCTGCTTTTGAAATCTGATAGTTATGTGCTATTGTATTAAATGTTTACTATCCCACCTTTGAACTAAATGACACAATTGTATAATTTGTACTCAGCGCCCGCATTCTTATGCACTTTGCGCAAACACGCGACCATGCATGTCCCTTACTTTGTCCGAGACACGTGTACAAAACCCTGCGTCCGCAATAAATCACACAGCTCTATAAATGTGAGCAATGCTAACTATTGCCGACTAGACACAACTTGTTCTGTATAAACTTTTATGCAGAAATGCGTTTGTGTCTGTTATTTCAAATTTACCTATATATTTACCTATATAGCAACAAATGTATCATATTTCACACAGATCTATAATGACTCTAGCAATAATCAATAATTTAAATGATATGATTCAGATTGGATAGCTATCTTGCAGAACATACACTGATATAAATATACACATAATTATAATAATTATATATATGTACCATTCACTGGTCTCCTGAGACTCCTTTACCCATTCAGTGCTTCTAATTTGCATATGAAAGCTATGTGCTTTTGCCTGCCTGTAAAAGTGGTTTTTCATTGCTAAGAAAAAGCAGTTACACAGGTTAATTTGCATTTCAATGGCTATCTTATAGCAAGCAGATTCTAACTAAATCCTAGAGGTAAAATTAAAAAAAAACTTTGTTTATATCTGTGTGTAATTCTTACATCAAGTATTCATCTTACTATTAACTTTCACTAGGCCAGCTGAAACTATTTGTAATTGACTATGGCATAGGTAAAATAAATGCATTGGTAACTCATAAATGGTGATTGATGTGACCAAGGAGAGCTGATTATTCTGGGCAGTGAAAATCAGCCATTTAGAAAAATGACCTTCCCAAAATGGCCGCTGCTCCTCCCCCTTCCACATCCATGAGGATTACACAAAATGGTGGACAGGCCATGTGGTTAGTCCAAAATGGAGGACAGACCATGCGGCTTCCTTTGTCACAAAGAAATCACACATCATACAAGTCCCTGAAGTTATTTTTGGCCTGAGTTAAACATAAAAACTATATCAATGCTATGCAGCAACTTTTAAATGTACTTTTAACCCTACTTAACAGATAAGCAATCCAATCTGAATCAAACACAACATGACTTATTTGAACCTTGTTTTGCAACAATGTGAGAGAGTATGCACAGTATGGGTGCCGTGTACGCTTTTGGTGCCAAAAAAAATTCACAGATTTGAATAGCTTTTTTCCTGTTTACCTTACGAGTTCTACCAGCATCTCTACAAACCATACAGAGCAGAATCCATCAAATCAGCAATCAAGTAGGGTTTTCAGTGCATCCATTGACCAAGAAAAGGATACGTAGGATAACTTTCTGTCCACCCTTTGCTGATAGATTAAGTCTGCTGTGACCTGTTAGGTAGTAAGTATGTGGAAAACCGGAGGAGCCCCCAATTGACAATGCCATTTTATATGCAGGAATGAAAGCTATACCTTAAACACACCTTAATACATTTTACCATGGAGCCACTGTGGCCGCTGTACTTAATACACACTCTACGTACTTTGTACGCTATTAGCGTACAAAGTCCCATGCTGTGTACGGACTTACCGTACAAACGCCGCGCAGACGGTACAAAGTACTCACAGCGCGTACACACCCAATTAATACACTTTAAACCTTATGCAGCAATGCAGTGTGATGCTATAACACTTTAAACCTTATGCAGCAATGCAGTGTGATGCTATTACACTTTAAACCTTATGCAGCAATGCAGTGTGATGCTATTACACTTTAAACCTTATGCAGCAATGCAGTGTGATGCTATTGCACTTTAAACCTTATGCAGCAATGCAGTGTGATGCTATTACACTTTAAACCTTATGCAGCAATGCAGTGTGATGCTATTACACTTTAAACCTTAGCAGGGAAAGAAATACACGACACCAGTCTGTTGTTAAACCACTGGGTTCCGACACCACAGCATATTATTGCTGAAAGGGGGTTACAATACAAACAATACAATACAATATAACAGAGTTAATGGCTACATTCAATGGTACATACATGAGTGGACAAGCTTGCGCAACCCGGCCGGTCCTCGGTCATCTGATAGATAACTTGGTGAGTCTTGTTTCTGACCAGGCCTGCTGCAGGCTCTCTTTATTCACTTCATCCAAAACATAACACAATGGATACTGTAATCTCTTTGTCCATTGGATACAGGGATGGTCATTTACAGTACAGGAGAAGTCATAGGTCTGTTTGAATAGGTGAACGATGTCTATTTTCACTGCTCTTGTGGGTGGTCTCCTCTGGATTCCCGCCGCATACATAATGTACAGTAAATACAGTTTATATCTATATTCTGCTCCTGCACATAACTATCCGCAGGAACATGCGATCTTCCTCAAACCAACACCGGAATGTTTCTCTTAAAATACCCTACAGCTGGATACCAAACACCACCCTGTAACCTTGTTCTGTCCCCTCCTATCCTGTAAAGGTGAATCCCTTTGTTCTCTTACCATTTAAACTGATGTTAATTTCTGATGTGGTGCAAGGAGACTATGTGTACATTGTGCACTATTTGGATTAAATATGTAATGTATTTTGATAGCCTTCCATGCGTTCACAAACTCTACCGTAAATACTCATACCACACACTAAAGCACAGGACCGCGGGAGCGACCATACGCAAATTGCGAATATGCGCACGCACAGCAGAGCAAGTACGCGCATGGAGGCCATCTGTGTGTAGTTTGTACATGATGTGTGTACTGCAATATTTTTTGACTTTGACAACGGCAGCACAGCCGCCTTTCTTACCCATTACGGCAGGCAGAGCCCCCTTTTGACACATTTCAGCAGCAGAGCCCCTTTTAACACATTTCGGCAGCAGAGTCCCCCATTTTACACATTATGGCAGAAGAATCCACTTTTTTACACATTACGGCAGCAGAGTCCCCTTTTGACACATTACAGCAGCAGAGTCCCCTTTCTACACATTACAGCAGCGTAGTCCCCCTTTTGACACATTACAGCAGCAGAGTCCCTCTTTGACAAATTACGTGCACCAGAGTCCCCTTTTTTTTACAAAATATGACAGAAGAGTTTCCTTTTGACACATTACAGCAAGCAGAGCCCTCTTTTTATACATTACGGCACCAGAGTCCCCTTTTGACACATTACAGCAGCAGAGTCCCCTTTTGACACATTACAGCAGCAGAGTCCCCTTTCTACACATTACAGCAGCGTAGTCCCCCTTTTTACACATTATGACAGCAGAGTCTCCCTTTTTACACATTATGACAGCAGAGTCCGAGAGAGAAAGAGTGTGAGTGTGTGTGTGCATTATACCAACCTTTGACCAGCCGGCAGTCCTCTCATCTCTTCCTTCCGATCCCATGCTGCTGCTCTTCACAGTGCAAGGCACTGTGAGTGGGCTGCTGGCAGGCTGGGAGAGACGTCATCTCTTCCAGAACACGGGGGGATGAGGAGGGGGAGCCAGGAGGTCATGGAGGGGGAGCTGCAGCACTGCCTGGCTACCTATGTGAGAAGAGGAAGTCAGGTAATGCACTGCAGCTCAGCTGAACGGTGATGGCGGGTGGCTCGGAGGACCTCACAATGCAACAGCAGTGTGGCCTGGTGGGTGTTGATGATGGTCCTGCGCCCACAGTGCATTTGCACTGTGTGTTGGGCACCACTGGCACACTGCTAGTTACGGCCATGGTATTTATTGATGTAATGCTGAAATTCAAATGGATTGAGGTACATGATGTGCATGGTGGAGCCCTTTTAACTTAGGAGCCTGTGTGCAAGGCACACTCTACATCCATTTTATATGCAGCACTTTTAAGAATATGTGTTAGAAGACAAAGAAAAATAAATGAGCATGAGACATATAAAATCATAAAACAATATGCTATGTTTGCAGCTCTTTTTTGGCTTATTTGTAGGGATGGATATGAATTTAGGCAATGTACAAGATGCTTCTGGGGAGCATTGGTGGCACAGTGTGAGCTGTGCTATCCACTGACCCTAAGCTTACCCTAACCAGCGATATGCTCCACAGATGATCGTCCTACTGCCGGCGCTGTATGAAGACTGCTGCAGCTTTCGGTGGTGCCAGGAGCTTTACCGGCGGTCTCACTTGCTCCTTGTGCCGGGCACTGTGTTGGATGCCATGTAGCATCTGCGTTGCTTTGTGATGATGTCACTGGCTGATGGAGTGTGGCAGGGAATGTTCAGATGCCATAATCAATAGTCTCTCCCAGTTGCCTTCCTGTCAGGAAGGCAACCAAAAGAGACAGGAACGCAACCGGGAGAGACTACTGATTTTGACGTTTGAACATTCCCCGCCATGCTCAATCGACCAATGATGTCATTACGAAGTACATTGCCTAAATTCATATCCATCCCTACAAATAAGCCAAAAAAGAGCTGCAAACATAGCATATTGTTTTTATGGTTTTATGTCTCAAGTTCATTTATTATTTTTTGTCTTCTTACACATATTCTTAACAGTGCTTGTCATTCGATTAACTATCAAAATGTATTTTGCATACAAGCTGCACACATTTATTAGCGCTAGATGTTACCCCAATTTCTTTAGATGCAGCACTACTGGACAGTTAGATCAATTTGGAATAATTGCTAATAATTGTTATTTTTTTAATTGTGTGCTGGCAAGAAAAATAAATTACAAAAGGGAAATAAAACTGTGTATAATAGAAATTATATACAGAAGTACTTATATTTAGAATATTGAAAATAAAAATGTAGCAATGCATACAGTAGTAAAACAAAATAATAACATGATTGCAAAAGTCTGCAAAAAACATATAGATTAGTCCTGCTCTGCTAAATCCTTACATATGCACAAAAAAATATATAAAATAAGAGAAAATGCAATTAAGCAATAAAAAGCTAATGAAAATGAAAAAAATAGAATAAAAATAGAAATAATAAAAAGGACAATATAAGCTTTAGTATGCCAGTCATTTCTGAAGTTGTTTTTTTATGTGAAGAAAGTCCACATATCAGAGTCGATGTTCAGGCATTCTGCTATCGATGTGCTCAGTTCAAAAATCCCTTATATTTCTATTTTAGACATATTGGCTTTATAGTGTTTGCTTATCCAATTGTGTTGAATAAATTGAGAAGCTGAAAATTATAGAAAATCACAATGAGTTTAGAATCCTTTTCTGATTTTTCTTTCCTTTCTTTGTTCAGGGTCCAATATATTATAGATTATAGCATATAGATTACCTTTCAGAGACACAGTACAGATAATATAGTTTTTGACAGTAAATGTGTTCTGTTGGTTGGACATCATCTCTTAAGTTCAGTTGAGGTAATATTTATGGACTTACAGCAGTTACAATAAATACAATATTGAAAACTGCCAGTGCTGCTTTCTCTCATGCTCTTTGGAAAGTTAGGTGAGGATGTGTTTCCATTTTGAAAATCATTTTCAGTTTTTCTGTTACAATTACTTTCAGCTCAAGATCCATTTTCAGAATGTGCCAATGTTTTTTCTATTACTGCTCTAATATTCTTAGAATCACTTCAGTATTGTGTGAAGAATACTGTTTTCTACCATTTGTTTCTTTTTTCTTGTTCTTGCCTGTGTATATTTCTAAGGATATTTTCCTAAACTTTCAATTTTGTTTTTACATTATATTTTTAAGACTGTTTTCATTTGTATTTCGAAATTCTCCAAGCTTTGGCAGTTCTAATTCTTTGAATTTATATATACACCTGCAAGTTAAATAATGGAGAAAGGTGTTTTTGCCCCATATGTTTTCTTCTTCCACTACAACATGATTGGTTTCTGTTGCTAAGTGCAATGAATGTTCCCATTGCTGTGCCTCTATTTTGATTGTAAAAGATTCGCTAATATCAAAAGTAATTATGTGTTAGGGTATATTCAATGCCTTTCATGAATAAGATAATTTGTTTGCTCTTCAATATTTACTCATAACATGATACTTTAGTAAATAGATGTGACTGAACCCATAATTTTGCTTGATAAAAGTGTAAAGGGGTTTTATGTCCCATTTGCCCAACATACAGTTGAAAACACACTGTGATATCTCATAAAAAGTCACTTTGCTTTATTACAGTCCTTTGAATGAATCCAATTCAATGTATTGAGAGAGATAAGAGGAAACAAATTATAGAACTTCCTGTTAGATTACAGGAGACATTGTGAACTTCAAGCAGATGTTAGAAAGCTATACTTTTTTATATTTCTTTCAGTTATGTAGTATTGTATTTGAAACATATTGTTTACTTTCACAAAAAAAGTGATAAGGTTATTACTATAGAGAAATTTCATTATTTGTATGTTAAATGGCCAAAAGCCACAATCTATTGTCATATTCACAAGAATATGCCACCTGAACAGGCTCCCTGTCTTCCTCATGCTGTGGTGCCTTGCTGGACACACACCAGTCATTTGGCACTGACTTCCAGTGCTGAGGTCTACCCCCATAACCGTAACCTCGACCTCAATTACATCCTTGCACCCATAGCGCTCTTGTTGGTTGCAGCTGTCTGGCACCCTCATCTGGAGGATCCAGCCGGCGGCTGGCTGGAGGTGAGTGTCACTGCAGGGATGCAGTAGGTGGTGGGGGTACATACTTTTGGTGGTGGCCACCATATTGTAATTCAGGACAAGGCTCCTGTTCCTCCTCCCCAGAGTGGACCTCCCATAGTAGTGATCCCTGCCTCAAGTACTTGAACTAGGAGCCCCTCTGAGGTTACATACAGCTTCCACAGGGAGGGTTGTGCACCTCAGCTGCCCTGACTGTTTTCCCCCTCAAGCTTCCCCTGCTTGGCTGCTGGCTGATGACAATTGAACTGCTGTTCCCAAATGATCCTGAAACTTGTTACTGTTTCATAGTGAACTTAGCACATGTATGAACCTGTAGAACCTTCACACTGATTGCCTGCCTGTAGGTGTCTGCTCACAGCACAATATGGTCACCTGGTGGTCTTTTGGTGATTGCTGATTAAACTAGCTGCTGTTATGATACTGAAACAAAATTTTTTTTAAAACACAAAGTTTTAACAGGAGGCGCTGTCCAGTCGTGATAAATAGTTAAAATATATTTATTTTACAAACCACACATATCTGGCCATTTAGAATAAAAGATAAAATAAACAGTATAATAAAATTGTGATCCAATGATCACCAATATATAGCATCCGATGTTAGTGCATCAATAAAGGCATGCAATCTCTCTTACTGCCGGCATTAGTCATTCATAATTGTTAGTATGTTAATATATTAATACAGCTGTCCACTTGAACTTGGATCCAATACAGTCAATACATTGCCTCAGATGTTGCTATTGTTTTCACTCCTACCTCCCTTATATAGCAAAATTATGGGGGCTTTTACAAGTTGGAGTCCATAAGTAACTGGCGCAATGAAGGATCCAAATGAAGATTTTGTATAAGCTAAAAGGGAGCGCTCCCTGAGTATACTTGCTTTCAGCAGCTGTTGATCCAGCAAGACAGTGTCCACAGATAGATTAAAGTGCGAGTGTGCGGTGTCCAGCAGCGGTTGCAGCCTAACCACGTGACGCGTTTCCCCGCCTCTCTGCTTCCGGGTATTCGGCGGCTTCCTCAGACGTGAATGGTCTCTGTCGTAATTGATGCGATTTTTACCTGCTTTAATTGCCTCAATCATCAGCCCACATGTGGTGCCTGATTGCCCGTCCAACATGCTTCACATTAACTCTTTAAATTAACTTAGATACTCGGACTACAGGACTATTTCCTGTTTCCGGTCACCTATTGTTTGCGTTCCACCTTCCGTTTTATTGCGTTCCAGCACGGATTTTCACATAAAACCATATTTAAATAATAATTTACATCATGACTAGATATACGTTTGTCAGCTAATACATCTACAATCACGATCAACAAAAACACTATGTATTATCACCTCATATCATATATGTTCAAACATTGTTTAATTCGATCATATCATTCAAACCCCCAGGTGTGAGGGTTTTCATACTGAAGATCCAGAAAGCCTCCCGTCTACACAGGCGGTTGTATCTATCGCCCCCTCTTGCTGTTAATTTTATTTGCTCGATAGCTGTCACCTTTGTATTTTTCATAGAGCCTTTCTGGCATTCAGAAAAATGTCTATACAGAGAATTAGTCCTGGAACACATCAATATATTACGTTTGTGTTCCATGAACCTTATATGCAACGGTCTAGTTGTGCGGCCTACATATTGGAGGCCACAACCACAATCCAACGTATATATCACGAAATCAGATCTACAGTTTATAAAGTCTTTAATGAAAAATGTTTCCTTGGACACATTAGAAACAAAGGATACAGTTTTCCTGTTTGAACAATTACATGTAAAGCAGCCCGTTTTTCCACACCGGTAGAACGCTTTTGGTCTAATAGGTAACCAGGTCTCTACAGGTCCCCTTTCTTCTGTTACTTTTGTTTTTGCTTTTGTTCTAAAATGACTAGGGGCCAGCTTCTGTTTCAAGTTACCAGACTTTCTAAAAATAATATTATCATTAAGAATACCCGTATTATTCAAAAATTCATCTAATTCTAATAAATGGAAATTATTAGACATGACATTGTCCCAGGTAACGGGAATGGATAGGAAGTCCCTATTAGGTGATCAACCGGGAACATCGGATAAAGAGAGGAAAAGTGTGGATAGGAGTGTTAGCTTTGTAACTCAGTACAACTCTAAGCTTTTGCTATTAAGAGAATTGTAAAGAAAAATTTCCATTTATTAGAATTAGATGAATTTTTGAATAATACGGGTATTCTTAATGATAATATTTCTACCGGTGTGGAAAAACGGGCTGCCACCTGCATTACTATGCTCAGAAGGAAGACATCCTCCGCAAGTTTCATTGCTTAGATAGCATTAGTGTTGATGGGAAAGGATCAAAATTTTCCAGGATATCTCATAGACCACTCTTCAGAATCATAAAGCTCTCAGTGGAACTTCGTAAATTAGGTATTAAATATTGCTGGAGATTCCTGTTCAGTTTACAGGTCTCCCATAATGATAAATTATCTATCCTCAAGGAACATACTGATCTTACTGCCTTCTGTTTCCTGGACGTTTCATCAGTTGCCCTACCTGATTGGTGTGATTCTCTGTTGGACTCTATTCCACCAGTTCTTGTCTCTGTTAATAATGACTGGTAGCTTATTGACCTGGGCATGAAATCCCTGAGAAGAAGGCAGGGCCTCCTGGGACCTATCCCAACATGATATTTGCATTTGTTGCTGACTGGCTCTCACTTTTTGTGTCCATTGTCTGTATTGGTCCGTGTCACTGAATGCTTGTCTGCCATTTCATCTTGGATGTCATCTCACCACCTCAAACTTAACATTTCCAAAACAGAAGTATTTTCCCACCAGTCAAGAGTAGTTACTAACCTGATAACTCCATAACTGTTGACAATGTGACTATCCAACTTACCCCACAAGCTTGCTGCCTAGGTGTCATCCTTGAATCTGAACTGTCCTTTGTTCCACATGTTTAATCTGTATCCAAATCATGTTACATGCATCTAAAAAACATATCCAAAATACATCCTTATCTTACACAAGACACTGCAAAAACTCTAATCCATATACTCATCTTCTCCCGCATTGATTATTGCAATAGTCTCCTTACTGGTCTTCCCAAACATAGGTCTTCACCACTACAATCCATTTTGAATGCAGCTGCGAGGCTAATCTTCCTTGCTAGATGTTCATCATCTGCAGATCCACTCTGTTTGTCCCTCCATTGGCTACCGGTATTCTACCATATTCAATATAAAATACTGTTACTAACATACAAAGCTATTAACTAAACTGCACCAACATACATCTCCTCACTCATCTCAAAATATCTCCGTACTAGACCTCTCCGCTCTGCACAAGATCTGCATCTCTCATCCACACATATTACTTGTTCCCACTCAAAATTACAGGACTTTATCTGGGCTTCACCCACTCTGTGGAATGCCCTCCCATGCACAATCAGACTCACCTCTAGTCTGCAAACCTTTAAACGTTCCCTGAAAACTCACCTCTTAAGACAAGTCTATCACATTCCAGACCCACCCACATAACCTTCAATGCTTCCCTATATAATATTATCTAATCACATCCTACAGTACACATAACCTCACATTTTGTCTTCCAACCTTGCTGGGTGATCATATCATACAACCCATTAAGAACCTAGCAAACTGGTGGACCATGATGCAATAGGTAGCATCTATCCTTGTGTAACAATGCCTATTTTCCTATAGATTGTAAGCTTGTGAACAGGGACATCCAACCTCTGTGTCATCTGTTTTTGCCCATTTTTGTTTTATTACTAATTGTAAAGTGCAACGGAATATGCTGCGCTATATAAGAAACTGTTAATAAATAAATAAAAATGATTTCAGCGGCTAAGCTATAGTATTTTTAAGTTGCAACAATTCTACTTGGATTCACCTCTCATTGGGCCTCTAAACACTTTGCTATAGTACCTTCATTGTGAGTCTAATGTCCTGCCGGAACCCCTCACTTTGGAGGCCTGTATGTTGACTCCATATCTAGTCTAGTTTCTTTACTAGAAGCAGTTTACTTATTTTTCTCCACTTATTTACACTTTTTTCTTTGTACTCATACCCATTATGCTACTTCATTAAGTTCTTCCGTATGTGCCGTGTACCCCTATTTTGCTTCCTTTCTAGTATGATACAACTATTTGTTAATTTGAAGGTTGTTGCGGTCCCTTGATCATGGTCATGTGTTTCATGTCCAAGTTTCTGGGAAGCGGGTTCTTTTTCTCTCTTACTGTTTCTGCAGTTATGTTGTCCTTGTTTGTTTGCATTTCCCCTTTCCTGTTGTTGTCCTCCCTGCCTCTCCACCCCCCTCCCCGCTCTGCTTCATACTTTAGATGGCAGTTGATACCAAAGCAATGACTATTAAAATAGTCTCCATTAATGCTAAAGGTTTGAATATACCATAAAATTCTGTAGAGCTCTCTGAGATTTGTTTTCTGCATGGGTGGATGTGGCCTTTGTGCTGGAAACACACTTTAAGAGTGATGCTGCCACCTCCCTTAAAGATTTCCATATTCCTCAGGCCATCTTACGTAACAATAGCAAAGGTAAATCACTGGATGTTGCTATTTTGTTCTCTAGATGTTCCCCATTTTGGGATCTGGAGAGATTTAGTTTAATCAGTTTAAAAAAGTACAGCTGGAGCCTCCCTCATTGTTGCAGTTTCTCTGCCTAAACAGAGTATTTGTTGCACCTTAGCTATTGCTTAATTCATTGAGGTGTTGTATGGAAAGGCACGTTAGGGTGCAACAACATACACAGCATGCAATACACATCTTCACCACTCAGTGACTAATGGTCCACTAATCGAGTACTGTAGAGCGAATAGTGGCGGATGAATATACAGTAAAGTACAGTAATCGTACTGTAATAGTGTACTCCTAGCAAGCACTGGCAAATGGCCAGGGACAACTGTAATGCTATGCACACAGACCAATGGTCAGACAGAGACAGTCAATCAGAATCTTGAAATGTACAGTATAGCATACTGTACGCATGGATACCATGATTTACTAATGAACGCTGGGCTTCAGAGATGCTGTAGGAAATATTCATTCTCTGTCAGGACCAAAAAATAAATCAATATCAATAAACAAAAATAGTGTATACAGATGCAACTTATGTGTTAAAGCAATGGTCCATTGGCGTTAGGGTTTTGTGAGCGTCCAAGTCCCGTAGACAACACATCATAAGCAAAAACAATTGAAAGGGATCACTGCTTATATTTATACTTGAGTTTACATCTGTATCAACAGGTGTCATGGCCTAGCAGTGAGGTGTACTAGGCCCCATGCACATGGTCCCCAATTCGATTTCCAGGAAGAGCGAATGCCAATTTATTTTTCATTACACTTTATTAATTATTACTTTTTTAACATTCATACACTTAAGATCCTTACATTCAATAGAATTATGGACACAGAAAAAGATCAGTTTTCATTACAAATTGGCCAAGCCAGGGACACACTTTAACATAGAATTTCTTAAGCAGATACAGCCACAGTCTCACACTCAATATAGGCATGCCACATATCATTTACGGGAAAAAAGACACCCAATGTTAGTAGAGCTATCCGGAACTGACGGCTCACTCATGCCAGGCATCTCACGGCATGCCTTACAAATGAACATACAATCTGTGCTTTCTGGGTTCCTTTCCTCCAACCAAAGCCAGCATGAGCCATTCATTTACATAGTGTGCCAGCCATGTTGTGTTTGTCATTTACTAAGCAGTACGGGCAGTCCGTGAAATCACAAGCCTCACAGAGAGTGGGATTGGGGGTTTTGTAGGCTGCATATTAATTCCACTGGAAAGCCCAGGAAGAAATATAGATGGAGCCATGCTAGTAATGGCTTCCTCTGTGCCTGAGCACACCTGCCCTGGCACGCCTAATGCTGAGAGTATCTCCGTCCAGCCTAGTATGTGCGCCCGTGATGGATATGCACTCCATTCACTAGAATGGGAGAGCATCTCTGTCACGCGCCCGGATGGAGATGCTCAGAATGGGAGCGTCTCATTGAACTCCCGGCGTGACTAGGCAGACAGATCGCTTAGTCCCGCCGGGAGTGCACGCCTGCGATGGAGCCGCCTCAGATGTGTGCAGCTTCATCTGTACAGTAAACTCAGTCTCATAAAGATAACACTCTCGTAACTTGAAAAGCCACAGTCACACAGTAAAGTAGTTCTTGCGATACAGTGTATTTCAATGGAGACCTCACGCATGCACAGTGGTGATTCTTGCACTATAGTATTTTATTGTACACCTCACGCATGTGCAATGGTGAGTTTCAAAAGCAACATCTGGTGGAGGATCGCTGGTATTACACATTTACCGGTAATGCCATACACCACGCTATGCTCTATGCCCACCCTACGACAAACCACACGCCTTGAAACCAGTCACACTGTGACTCCGTGATTGGGACAAATGCCATAGATGGTATAGATGAACTAGGCTCTATATGTACGGGGCTTTTGGTAAAATGCTAATTATAAGGTCATTTGTATACTGTACACCTGTTAAACTTTATGTCCCCAACCAGAACTAGCCAGACTTCATTGCCAGGGTGTTGTACCAGGTGGACTCTTTGGCTGAAGGTGTCTTCATAGTGGGCGTTGATGTGAATTGGGCTGTCTAGTCATAGCATGATGTTTCTGGACCCTCTGCCAGATGCTCTTAAAAATTACATAGACGAGTAAGGTGCACTCAGGTCGAACGCCAACTGGTTGACATGTGGAGGCTCCAGAACCCAGGTGATAGAGATTACACCTTCTGCTCTAATCCTCATGGCACCTTCTCTCGGTTTGATTATTTTTTCTTGCTGCATAGATTTTTACACCTCCTCCAGAATAATTCCATTGGCTCAATGACGTGGTCCTGTTACCCTGACTTTGCTGACCTCCTATCCTCATTTCAAACAGTACTCATGGAGACAATGGGCCAAATTCAGACCTGATTGTAGCAGAAAATGTGTTAGCAGATGGGCAAAACCATGTGCACTGCAGGGGGGACAGATATAACATATGCAGAGAGAGTTAGATTTGGGTGTGTTATATTGTTTCTGTGCAGGGTAAATACTGGATGCTTTATTTTTACACTGCAGTTACATTTCAGTTTTAACACACCCCACCCAAATCTAACTCTCTCTGCACATGTTATATCTGCCCCTCCCCTGCTGAGCATACTATGCTAACATATAGTATACTATATGCTATAGCATACTATACTATGCCATCTGCTAACAAATTTGCAGCTACAATCAGGTCTGAATTAGGCCCAATGAGTGACTCCTTACTGATTCATATTGTAAATCCCAACTGACTGAGATGATAGGTGACTACTTTTTCCATAATGAGACTCCTGAGGTTTCTGGGGTGACAGTATGGGAAGCATACAAATGAGTCTTGCATGGTAAACTTATTCAACTGAATTCAATGTTAAAAAAGAGAAGGAATTCCAGAAGCTTCTCCTTCTGCAGAAGCTTCAGACTTTCAGCCTGCAAGTCCTTGGCATGTTATAGACTTTCATATTGTCATAACAGCTTTGATTATAGCTTGGTTCATACGTACAGATCTGTCCTCACACATCTTGCCCCAGTTCACCATGCAGCATGAAATGCCTGGTGTAAGTAAAGCTGGGCAAACACTATACAATTATCTGCCAGATCATCTGTCCAATATGGCTGGTTTGAATGAAAATCTGGTAATGTATGGGAGCAAATGACAATCGACCATTTGCTCCAAAACAATGGAAAATGGACAAAACGGTCGTTCAGACAGATTGGTTAAATTACGGATTTAACCAATTTGTCTGAACAACCATTTAGATAAACAGTGCTGTTTGGCTGGACTGCAGCAATGATGTATGGGGACACATCTGCATTAGTTCTAAAGAGACAGAACAGGATATTCTGGTCACCTTTTTAAACACTGTAGAGACAGTCTAACTGAATAACATTATGGATTATGGGAACTATTTATAAAAAATGTAGATTACTCCATGCAATTTATGGATCTGACTGCAAGTTCTGATGGCAGATCCAAAACTACTACAGAAATTCAGTATTGCTTTGATGTGAGGACATTTGCTCCAAAAAGCAACTACAATATCCTCTCAAGCCCTAACCCTACTGATTTCAACACAAATTAGTAGTAGATGTGAAATGTTACACTGGCTAGCACGCATATTGCTTGATGTGATACAGGGGTGGAGGGATCCAAATGGATCCTCTTTGTAACCCAGAATTCTTCCCGTAGGAAGTAACTGGGACCTTGGAAGTTACACCATCAGAAAATAGTGTCACTTCCCACAATAAAGCTCCAAATACACACAGTTTCTGGAGCTTGATGAATGTACAATGTAGGTCTCCACATTTGTGTATCAGTATTGTGACTGCATTGGGGTTGCAAAGTATGGTAAGCAGGATATCTCCTGCACTCCCTTTATAATGAATAGCCCCATTACTTTATTCCTACAAAAGTAGATTAAACATAAGATTTTCACCTACTTTAAGAAATGATAAATAGGCGCCTATACAGTAGCATACTGTATGCTTTAGAGATATTATGCAAATAAACAGCATCTATAAAGGAGAATAGTTTTATGGGTTATGTAATTTGAATGGCAGTCTTCCGCATCATGGAATTCTAAGTGGGTATTCCATGGCTGCCTTGCCTGGTACTCTTGTGGGTGGGTGAAACAGTTTGTGGAACTGGTTACTCTATGGGTAGTATCCTGTAGCTAGTACTTTGTATTTCAGATTTTGTATTCTCTCACAATCATTGCAATGCACCCAAGTGGGATGCCTCCTAATATGGGCCCTCATTCCGAGTTGATCGGTCGCAAGGCGAATTTAGCAGAGTTACACACGCTAAGCCGCCGCCTACTGGGAGTGAATCTTAGCTTCTTAAAATTGCGACCGATGTATTCGCAATATTGCGATTACTAACTACTTAGCAGTTTCAGAGTAGCTCCAGACTTACTCTGCCTGTGCGATCATTTCAGTGCTTGTCGTTCCTGGTTGACGTCACAAACACACCCAGCGTTCGCCCAGGCACTCCCACCGTTTCCCCGGCCACTCCTGCATTTTTTCCGGAAACGGTAGCGTTTTCAGCCACACGCCCCTGAAACGCCGTGTTTTCGCCCAGTAACACCCATTTCCTGTCAATCACATTACGATCGCCGGAGCGAAGAAAAAGCCGTGAGTAAAATTACTTTCTTCATAGTAAAGTTACTTGGCGCAGTCGCAGTGCGAACATTGCGCATGCGTACTAAGCGGATTTTCACTGCGATGCGATGAAAAATACCGAGCGAACAACTCGGAATGAGGGCCATGGTTTCTCTCCTGATCACCATTAGCTGTATTGTTGGTTAACAATAATAATTAAAGTTCAGTGTTAGATGTTTGTACTGAAACTACAAAACTGTTGGCACATTGAATATCATGCATCTGAAATTATGTTTGAAAAACAGTATCAGTTCATTATTTTACTAAAAGTAGTACAATTCTTGTGCTATGAATATGTCTGAATAAACCCATGAGACAGGCTGTCAAAAGCTGAAAGCTATACCTAATGCTACCAAGCACTTTAGACAACAAGTCAGATCAGTACACTCGAGGCTCTTTTTTATTCATTATTTGATTGCACACAGAAGCGGCAAAATGGCTTTGAAGATACTTTTTTTGTATGTACTGATCTGAAAAATGTCTCGAAACTATATGAACTAATTCCCATTGATTTCAGTAGTGCTTGCTGGGGAGGGCAGAGTTGGGCTAGTGCTAAAGGCCTTTCTGCTATAAAATGTGCTTAACTGTTTTTCTTTTTTCTGTTTCTTAATCCCATCAAAGCTTCTATTTCTCACTAATCCATTTCAGTCCCAAAGGAAAATGAGTTAAGGTTTAATTGTGAAATTTGCATAGTAACTCTGCAAATTAATTTTCTATATCCATTAAAGTCATTCAGCTGACAGAGACTTATTTTACTTATGTTTAACCCCGTTACTAATAGATTGTGGTGAAGGTTTTTTTTTTTCTTTTTGAAATCCATATTTTTGTGGTGGAAGAAAATAAAAATTGTTAATGACTCCAGGTACTGTATACATATTGCTATAAAGCAAATTAAAGTCATTTATGTGACTTTTACAAGGAAATTGACACTATAGAGCTATTTTTGTTAAATATTTATTAAACTAAATTCATTCAGTCCTTACCACATTAAATATCTCTTAGGACCGTCTTTACTACAGGTATTATAATATTCAATTAACTACCAGAATAAAATTATTTGCTTAATTCTTATCTATTATGTCTTACAGTTGCTTCCCACAAGTATGATTTAAGTACACAGACCTGTAATTTATCTGCGCAATATGTTATAAGCAGGGGTGCTTTCAGAAGTGCAGTCTCCTTGGTTCGGGCCCGCTCCTCTCTGCCAGTAGCGCTGTAGAGTCTGATCACTAGAGGGCTCAGACTCTACTGTACATGCGCAGATCTCCAGGAAAGTGTCGCAGTTGACATTTTCCCAGTGATTTCTCTAGTGTATATGCACAGAACACCGTGAAAATGACCGCTGCGCCAATTTAACAGTGACTTAACATTGCTGGTGATGTTGGCGTGGGACTCCGGAGTGGTGAGTATTCAAAGAATGGGTGCAGAATGTGCGGTGTGGGCCCTCCTGGACTCACCCATTACAAATACACCAGTGGATATAGGTTAAATCAGCTTTCTTTGTTGTTATTTTTTCTTATACAGATTATATTTAGATATTGTTTTAATAATCCAAAATTCTAAATATATGATGGTATTTTAATGAAAAGCAGAATCCTGGTAAATATGCAAAGTGCATTAAATATACATTTATATATATATATATATATATATATATATATATATATATATATATATTCTGTCCTGAGGAAGGCCAGTGACTGGCTGTAACGTCAATATATGTGGAGCAGTGACTGCGTGTGGAGCAGTGACTGGGCCAATGGCAGTTTATAACAACAGTTGAGCACAGTTGTCACTGATTGTTAATGCATTTAATAGGCATCATGTGCAGTGTTAGAGTGATTCTCCCCTGAAGACGGCGGATGCCGAAATGCCGTTGGGAGCTGTGGCTGGATTAAAATGTATCCCCAGTGAACCAACCCATTGGATATGTGAGATCCTTTTGATATGCCTTGTAAACCATGTGTTATGCCCTATAATGCTGATATCTTGCACATACTGTATGTCTCGGATACATTAAATATTTAAGTGGAAACGTGAATGGAGTGCTGGTCTTATCTGCATCATGGCCCCTGCTGGAGCCTCATGCTGTGGATATAATAATATTTAATCTTGCCTACCTGGCACCCATGGATGGAGAACTTTTGGTGTTGTGCGGTTATTCATATAGTCTCTCTCTCTCTATATATATATATATATATATATATATTTATTCGCACATACAATACTGTGAAAAAGGTTTAGGCAGGTGTGGAAAAAATGCTGCACAGTAAGAATGCTTTAATAATAGAAGTGCTAATAGTTTACTTTGAACAATTAACCAAATGCAAAGTGAATGGATAGGTGAGAAATCTAAATCAAATCAATATTTGGTGTGACCACCCTTTGCCTTCAAAACAGCATCAATTCTTCTAGGTAATCTTGCACACAGTTTTTGAATGAACTTGGGAGGAGGTTGTTCCAAACATCTTGGCGAACTAACCACAGATCTTCTGTGTATGTAGGCTTGCTCAAATCCTTCTGTCTCTTTATGCAATCCTAGACAGACTCGATGATGTTGAGATCAGGACTCTATGGGGGCCATATCATCACTTCTAGGACCCCAAAACAAATGCACATACTCGGCATTCCTTACTCCTTAATTTAAACCTACTTTCCCAGTGCCTTCTTAAGCAATGAAGCACTGTATAATAATTTAGTAGAAGCGGCACTCAAAGGAGTTATCTTTTTGCAATGTTTTGGTTTAATTTCAACTGCCGTCAGGCATAAAGAATACACATAACATGTCTTCCCTTAATAGAAAAAGAAACAGCATGTGTGTCTTTCTCTGGATGTCCAGCTCCCTGGACTTCCGCTGTCATCATTCAGCATTAGGGAAGCCAATCCCGGGCCATTTTTTAAATCCTGGGTATTGGGGTTGAAAAATGGCCAATCCTGGGATTCCCGAGATTGAGTTTTAACTATGTGGCCGCCCCCTCGCCCCGCACACAAAACTAACCATATACCACGGGCGGTTGAGTGGGAAACGCCACATTCTCTCCCCCTCAGCGGCGGCTGGCGGTGCAGCGTGACCTCACCCTGTGCCGGGGGGAGCTGGAAGGAGGAAGCCGGGCAGCGTCTGAACATCCTGTGGATGCTCAACGCAGATCCCTCAATCCCCGGGATTGGACCTTCCATTTAATCCCGGACGTTTTTGGCCCTAAATACCGGGATCCTGCCGATTGACAGAATCTTTGATTACAACAGTGATTAAAGTGCATTAACCCTTTACCAAAAGGGCTAAAAACAACAGATGGGAAATAATAAAAGACATTTGCAACATGTAATCAATTTATACAATTTAAACTGGTATGTGAACTAATCCAATAGCTGACAATAACCGTAAACCGTTATATTTTCAGTCAATCAAATATGTTTGTGTATTATGAGAACAATATATGATGATTTTTATCCTGTGAATTATTAATTATTCGAGTAAGACTGAATAATATAGTCCATTGAAATTAAATGTGTATTGGTGGTGGAGGAATGGTAGACAAACAGATTGCGAAGGATGGTGTAGAGAGTTCAATTCACAGAGTGGGCAGATATATAATTATGATTATTTCTTATTGTTTTTGATTTTTATGTTCATGTCATTATTATTATTTTTTAGTAGGAGTGCTTATGTGAACAATTGACATATGAGTATTACTCTATATGAACTCTGAGACTGTGTACTATTAAGGGATTACGAAAAATAAGAATTTACTTACCGATAATTCTATTTCTCGGAGTCCGTAGTGGATGCTGGGGTTCCTGAAAGGACCATGGGGGATAGCGGCTCCGCAGGAGACAGGGCACAAAAAAGTAAAGCTTTACTAGGTCAGGTGGTGTGCACTGGCTCCTCCCCCTATGACCCTCCTCCAGACTCCAGTTAGGTACTGTGCCCGGACGAGCATACACAATAAGGGAGGCATTTTGAATCCCGGGTAAGACTCATACCAGCCACACCAATCACACCGTACAACTTGTGATCTAAACCCAGTTAACAGTATGACAACAGAAAGGGCCTCTTAAAGATGGCTCCTTAACAATAACCCGAATTAGTTAACAATAACTATGTACAAGTATTGCAGATAATCCGCACTTGGGATGGGCGCCCAGCATCCACTACGGACTCCGAGAAATAGAATTATCGGTAAGTAAATTCTTATTTTCTCTATCGTCCTAAGTGGATGCTGGGGTTCCTGAAAGGACCATGGGGATTATACCAAAGCTCCCAAACGGGCGGGAGAGTGCGGATGACTCTGCAGCACCGAATGAGAGAACTCCAGGTCCTCCTTTGCCAGGGTATCAAATTTGTAAAATTTTACAAACGTGTTCTCCCCCGACCACGTAGCTGCTCGGCAGAGTTGTAATGCCGAGACCCCTCGGGCAGCCGCCCAAGATGAGCCCACCTTCCTTGTGGAGTGGGCTTTTACAGTTTTAGGCTGTGGCAGGCCTGCCACAGAATGTGCAAGTTGAATTGTGTTACAAATCCAACGAGCAATCGACTGCTTAGAAGCAGGTGCGCCCAACTTGTTGGGTGCATACAATATAAACAGCGAGTCAGATTTTCTGACTCCAGCCGTCCTTGCAATGTATATTTTTAAGGCTCTGACAACGTCCAACAACTTGGAGTCCTCCAAGTCGCTAGTGGCCGCAGGCACCACAATAGGTTGGTTCAGATGAAATGCTGATACCACTTTAGGGAGAAAATGCGGACGAGTCCGCAGTTCTGCCCTATCCGAATGGAAGATTAGATAAGGACTTTTATAAGATAAAGCCGCCAATTCAGATACTCTCCTGGCAGAGGCCAGGGCTAGTAACATAGTCACTTTCAATGTGAGATATTTCAAATCCACCTTTTTCAATGGTTCAAACCAATGGGATTTGAGGAAATCTAAAACTACATTTAGATCCCACGGTGCCACCGGAGGCACCACAGGAGGCTGTATATGCAGTACTCCCTTGACAAAAGTCTGGACCTCAGGGACAGAGGCCAATTCTTTTTGGAAGAATATTGACAGGGCCGAAATTTGAACCTTAATGGATCCCAATTTGAGACCCATAGATAATCCTGATTGCAGGAAATGTAGGAAACGACCCAGTTGGAATTCCTCCGTCGGAACCCTCCGATCCTCGCACCACGCTACATATTTTCGCCAAATGCGGTGATAATGTTTCACGGTGACTTCCTTCCGTGCCTTAATCAAGGTAGGAATGACTTCTTCTGGAATGCCTTTCCCTTTTAGGATCTGGCGTTCAACCGCCATGCCGTCAAACGCAGCCGCGGTAAGTCTTGAAAAAGACAGGGACCCTGCTGTAGCAGGTCCCTTCTCAGAGGTAGAGGCCACGGTTCGTCCGTGAGCATCTCTTGAAGTTCCGGATACCAAGTCCTTCTCGGCCAATCCGGAACCACTAGTATTGTTCTTACTCTTCTTTGCCGTATGATCTTCAATACCTTTGGTATGAGCGGCAGAGGAGGAAACACATACACTGACTGGTACACCCAAGGAGTTACCAGTGCGTCCACAGCTATTGCCTGTGGATCTCTTGACCTGGCGCAATATTTGTCCAGTTTCTTGTTGAGGCGAGACGCCATCATGTCTACAATTGGTCTTTCCCAACGGTCTATTAACATGTTGAAGACTTCTGGATGTAGACCCCACTCTCCCGGATGAAGATCGTGTCTGCTGAGGAAGTCTGCTTCCCAGTTGTCCACGCCCGGGATGAACACTGCTGACAGTGCTATCACGTGATTCTCCGCCCAGCGAAGAATCTTGGCAGCTTCTGCCATTGCACTCCTGCTTCTTGTGCCGCCCTGCCTGTTTACATGGGCGACCGCCGTGATGTTGTCCGACTGAATCAACACCGGCTTTCCTTGCAGGAGAAGTTCCGCCTGGCTTAGAGCATTGTAGATTGCTCTTAGTTCCAGAATGTTTATGTGAAGAGACTTTTCCAGACTCGTCCATACTCCCTGGAAGTTTCTTCCTTGTGTGACTGCTCCCCAGCCTCTCAGGCTGGCGTCCGTGGTCACCAGGATCCAATCCTGAATGCCGAATCTGCGGCCTTCTAATAGGTGAGCCTTCTGCAACCACCACAGAAGTGACACCCTTGTCTTTGGTGACAGGGTTATTCGCAGGTGCATCTGCAGATGCGACCCTGACCATTTGTCCAACAGATCCCTTTGGAATATTCTTGCATGGAATCTGCCGAATGGAATTGCTTCGTAAGAAGCCACCATTTTTCCCAGGACTCTTGTGCATTGATGTACTGACACTTTTCCTGGTTTTAGGAGGTTCCTGACCAGATCGGATAACTCCTTGGCTTTTTCCTCTGGAAGGAAAACCTTTTTCTGAACCGTGTCCAGAATCATTCCTAGGAACAGCAGACGAGTTGTCGGGATTAAATGGGATTTTGGAATATTCAGAATCCACCCGTGTTGTCTTAGCACCTCTTGAGATAGTGCTAAAGCTGTCTCCAGCTGTTCTCTGGACCTTGCCCTTATTAGGAGATCGTCCAAGTATGGGATAACTAATACGCCTTTTCTTCGAAGAAGAATCATCATCTCGGCCATTACCTTGGTAAAGACCCGAGGCGCCGTGGACAATCCGAACGGCAGCGTCTGAAACTGATAGTGACAGTTTTGAACAATGAACCTGAGGTACCCCTGGTGTGCGGGGTAAATCGGAACGTGTAGATACGCATCCTTGATGTCCAAGGATACCATAAAGTCCCCTTCTTCCAGGTTCGCTATCACTGCTCTGAGTGACTCCATCTTGAACTTGAACTTTTTTATGTAGAGGTTCAAGGACTTCAGATTTAGAATAGGCCTTACCGAGCCATCCGGCTTCGGTACCACAAATAGAGTGGAATAATACCCCTTTCCTTGTTGTAATAGGGGTACTTTGACTATCACCTGCTGAGCGTACAGCTTGTGAATGGCTTCCAACACCCTCTCCCTTTCGGAAGAGACGGTTGGTAAGGCAGACTTCAGGAAACGATGAGGAGGATCCGTCTCTAATTCCAACCTGTACCCCTGAGATATTATCTGCAGGATCCAGGGGTCTACCTGCGAGTGAGCCCACTGCGCGCTGTAATTTTTGAGACGGCCCCCCACTGTCCCCGAGTCCGCTTGAGAGGCCCCAGCGTCATGCTGAGGTTTTTGCAGGAGCCGGGGAGGGCTTCTGTTCCTGGGAAGGAGCTGCCTGTTGGTGTCTCTTCCCTCTTCCTCTGCCTCGTGGCAGGTACGACAAGCCCTTTGCTCTCTTATTTTTGTAGGAGCGAAAAGGCTGCGGTTGAAAGGTCGGTGCCTTTCTCTGTTGGGGAGTGACTTGAGGTAAAAAAGTGGATTTCCCGGCAGTAGCCGTGGCCACCAAGTCTGATAGACCAACTCCAAATAACTCCTCCCCTTTATACGGCAAAACCTCCATGTGACGTTTTGAATCCGCATCGCCTGTCCACTGTCGTGTCCATAAGGCTCTTCTGGCTGAAATGGACATAGCACTCACCCGAGATGCCAGTGTGCAAATATCCCTCTGTGCATCACGCATATAGATAAATGCATCCTTTATTTGTTCTAACGACAGTAAAACATTGTCCCTATCTAGGGTATCAATATTTTCAATCAGGGATTCTGACCAAACTACTCCAGCACTGCACATCCAGGCAGTTGCTATAGCTGGTCGTAGTATAACACCTGCATGTGTGTATATATTCTTTTGAATAACTTCCATCTTTCTATCTGATGGATCCTTAAGTGCGGCCGTCTCAGGAGAGGGTAACGCCACTTGTTTGGATAAGCGTGTGAGCGCCTTGTCCACCTTAGGGGGTGTTTCCCAGCGCGCCCTAACCTCTGGCGGGAAAGGGTATAATGCCAATAACTTTTTTGAAATTATCAACTTTTTATCAGGAGCAACCCACGCTTCATCACACACGTCATTTAATTCTTCTGATTCAGGAAAAACTGTTTGTAGTTTTTTCACACCATACATAATACCCTGTTTTACGGTATCTGTAGTATCAGCTAAATGTAACGTCTCCTTCATTGCCAAAATCATATAACGTGTGGCCCTACTGGAAAATACGTTTGAATTTCTACCGTCGTCACTGGAATCAGTGCCCGTGTCTGGGTCTGTGTCGACCGACTGAGGCAAAGGGCGTTTTACAGCCCCTGACGGTGTTTGAGGCGCCTGGACAGGCATTAATTGATTGTCCGGCCGCCTCATGTCCTCAACTGACTGTTTAAGGGAAGATAAACCATCACGTAATTCCACAAATAAAGGCATCCATTCTGGTGTCGACCCCCTGGGGGGTGACATCTGCATATTTGGCAATTGCTCCGCCTCCACACCAATATCGTCCTCATACATGTCGACACCACGTACCGACACACACCGCAAACTCACAGGGAATGCTCTAATGAAGACAGGACCCACTAGCCCTTTTGGGGAGACAGAGGGAGAGTCTGCCAGCACACACCACAAAGCGCTATATATACAAGGGATATCCTTATATTAAGTGCTCCCTTATAGCTGCTTTAATATATATATATATAGCCATTAATGTGCCCCCCCTCTCTGTTTTACCCTGTTTCTGTAGTGCAGTGCAGGGGAGAGACCTGGGAGCCGTTCTGACCAGCGGAGCTGTGACAGAAAATGGCGCCGTGTGCTGAGGAGATAGGCCCCGCCCCTTTTTCGGCGGGTTCTTCTCCCGCTATTTTTCCAGTCAGGCAGGGGTTAAATATCTCCATATAGCCCCTATGGGCTATATGTGAGGTATTTTTAGCCTTGTATAAGGTTTATATTTGCCTCTCAGAGCGCCCCCCCCCAGCGCTCTGCACCCTCAGTGACTGCCCAGTGAAGTGTGCTGAGAGGAAAATGGCGCACAGCTGCAGTGCTGTGCGCTACCTTATGAAGACTGAGGAGTCTTCAGCCGCCGGTTTCCGGACCTCTTCACGCTTCAGCATCTGCAAGGGGGTCGGCGGCGCGGCTCCGGGACCGGACTCCACGGCTGGGCCTGTGTTCGATCCCTCTGGAGCTAATGGTGTCCAGTAGCCAAGCAGCAAATCCACTCTGCATGCAGGTGAGTTTACTACTTTCCCCCTAAGTCCCACGTTGCAGTGATCCTGTTGCCAGCAGGACTCACTGTAAAGAAAAAAACCTAAACTAAACTTTCTCTAAGCAGCTCTTTAGGAGAGCCACCTAGATTGCACCCTTCTCGTTCGGGCACAAAATCTAACTGGAGTCTGGAGGAGGGTCATAGGGGGAGGAGCCAGTGCACACCACCTGACCTAGTAAAGCTTTACTTTTTTGTGCCCTGTCTCCTGCGGAGCCGCTATCCCCCATGGTCCTTTCAGGAACCCCAGCATCCACTTAGGACGATAGAGAAATGGGGTTTGGAATCACAGTCCATTGAGGCTAGATGTGGTTTATTACCATTGAAGGTAGATAGAGGAATGGTAGAGTAACAGACTATGAAGGACAGGGTAGTGAGTTCGATTCACCAGTAAGTTGGAATTGGTATTTGCAAGACTATTAGATTTATTTCAGTTGATTTTAAATAGTTATTTTTAGATTGCTGAAAGGCTTAATTAGGGATCTCCTGTGGACAAATTGGGCATGGATATTTATTAGTATGTCTTTATATATATTTATGTATGTATGCATGTACATGTATATATGTATGCATATATTTATGGATATGTTTGTACATGCATTGATAGATGCTTGCATATGCTTGTAAAGAAATGATTTCCTATAATATTTTTATATGGTTTATATATATATTTTCTAGAGATAACTTAATTATGAGGAGGTTGGATTAGGAGGTGGAACTAGGCAGGTGTAGGAACAGGTGATTTGTATTTATTATCATGTGCACCAATAGGAAGAATCATCATTCCTATAAAAAGGGTCCTGGAACATTTGGAGATTATTCTTTGATAAAGCCCCTGTAAGAGGAGCAAAACGCGTCAGAGGTAGAAGTATTGAACTTCTGCATTGATATTGGACCTGTATTCTGCTGCAGCTATTTGCCATCACCATCAGCTTGACCAAAACTGGGAGGAGAGAGACCGCGCATTAGTGCCTGCATGCGGCACGGAGAGGTGTGGACTCACAGAGCCTAGGAGTCGGGCAACATCGTTTACAGCAGGCGCCAGCTCAGGTGCCGCTTCCCGCAGCCAGAGACCACCTTGCCTTCTATTGGAACTCCCCCGTGCTGACACCGTTGGCGGAAGCCACACGTAAGGCTCCAGTGTGGAGCAGTCTACACTCACCTTAGCATTCATTACTAGGTGGCAACATAATAAGGAATTGTGATACAACGTGACTTTATATGGATACTTATTTTGCTACACGGGTTCTATCAGCAGCTGCTATTGATTTTATCAATTGATTTGAATTTATGGACTGAGCTATATCTACATATACTATTATATATTTCTGTGCACAGAATTCGCTTAGATCCACCTCCTTATATTATACATTTTTAGCATTGCATAATATTTTTTATATTAAGACCGGTCTTGTTTTTCATTTGAGAAGTAATTCTTTCTTCTATATAAATAAATTTTATAAATATAAAAATATAAAGTTGGATTTATTGCATTTCTCAGCCATATCATATCTATATCACAGCGCAAGAGGGTATTTGTTAAAGTTCTTTGGATATTTGCACTTGGGAATCCCAGTGTATATTTTTTGGCTTGTTGACCCCAAGTCAAGGACTCTCCTGCAGCTTATAAAAATAAAAATGTAATCTATATTTGCATTTTGGGTAAGTGATTACTAAGATTCGTTGGTGTTAAATATATCAGCGCCTGGTTCAAGTTTGTGTTAATAACAGTAAAGCTGCATACACATGGTGAGATCCTTGCTCTGCCTGATTTTGACCATGTGATTTCCCTTGAACTCCCCCAGTGCCCAGATGCACAGATTTTGACCTATACTTTTGATTTTGTCTATGTACGATTTAGAGTTAGTGGCAGTTTTGACTATACTTTGTACTAGATAGTACACTAGATAGTCAAGATTGACTTGCCTGCACAGTCTATCTAGCCTTGCGATACTGACCCAGCGGGACCGTGCATCAAGATCGAAACACCTTGCAATTTTGACTATATAGTTAAAATCGAAAGGAGAAATCTCACCGTGTGTACACACCTTAACTCCGCTAAAGGTATACAGTATGTATGGTATAATAATATATCTATTGTCCTCCATGGAATAATTTATATAACACCTAATGCAAAAGCAAATAATATGTATCTCATTTAACATGAGAACAACTGCCTGTTGGTTAAATCTACTAGGGATATACAGTATGTGATAACAGATGTTAATACATTGCTAAATTAACGTCATACATAACACTTAAAGAAAGCTGGTACAGTAAATGACAGTTTCATTCAGACCATAAGGTGCCACTGTATTTAATTGGTAAGTTCACATCACTTTCTTATGTAACAATGTTAGCTCTCCTTTTACCGTCAGGCACGAAAAGTATCATCTTATAGCACAAGCTTTTAAGGTTATGGCCATAGTTTTTAAAATGCTTTGCTACCAGTTGATCAACATTCTAGCCCTCAAGTGCAAGTTTAATAGCATTTCTGTGCTGAGCCATGTGCTCCCTGAATGTGCAGGTGGTTTTTCCTATATAATGTAACCCGCACTGGCATCGTATGCAATATGCAATATATTACAAATCTCGAGGTGCAGGTTAAAGAATGTTTAATTTTGATTCTTTGACTTGAGTGGGGATGTTAAACTGTATCTCCCGTTTCTAGATAAATACAGGTGGTACAACCCAAGCATTTATAATTGACCTGCTCTCCTGGTTAAAAGATTCTTGGGAGGAGTGGGTAAGAGGTAAGAAATATTGGCATGTACAACAACTGTCATTATGTCAAAAAAGGATTCCTTAGAGCCTGTCCATAATAAAAATACATCATCTATGTAATGGAGGAAGAATGGAATGTTCAATCACAAACAAACAGCAGACAGAGAGGGGGTGCTTCCCCCCCTGGTATCCCCCAAAGGGGGGAAGCACCCCCTCTCTGTCTGCTATTTGTTTGTGACCCCTTCCCCTTTCTAACACCTGATATGTCTTTGCAAATGCATGTGACCAATTTCTCAGAAATTCTATTACCAGATAGGTTCAGGTATTGTTACAGGTAATGTTTAGTGTGCTGGGGGGATACCAGGGGGGAAAAGCACTACCCCACTCTCTGTCTGCGGTTTGTTTGTGACCCCTCCCCATTTCTAGCACCTTATATATAATTGTCTCCAGGAATGATTGAGCAGCTACCACTGTTTGTCTGCATGTGTGAGAAGGCATTGAATGCGAGTAGCATTTGGAAGGCATGCTGTTCCTTGTAATGCTAATGGGAGATCCTGGGGGTGGCTCACAGGTAAGCTAGCCTTCTGTCTGGATGCGTTTTTGTTTGAGCCTTTATCATGAGGTCTTATTGCAGACAAATCACATGGCCCTATGTGGGCACTGCCATTATGTAGTGTTAGGACTGCTGATATCAGAGAACCCTTACTGCAGCCAGCAGCTAAACATGTCTACCAACATGTGACCAATTTCTCTGAAATTATATTACCAGATAGGTTCAGGTATTGTTACAGGTATTTTTTGTGTGCTGGGGGGATACCAGAGGGTGGAAAAGCACCCCTCCTCTCTGTCTGCTGTTTGTTTGTGACCACTCCCTCTTTCTAACAATGGATATATAATTATCTCCAGGAATGATTGAGCAGCTACCACTGTTTGTCTGCAATCTATGCGTAGCCCAAGACTTACTCCTACAGTGCAATACAATCTGGCTGATCGGGGCCGGAGCTGACATCACACCCTCCCAGGAAACACTTGGGAACACCTGCATTTTTCCTGACACTCCCAGAAAACATCCAGTTACCACCCACAAAATTTTTGCTCCATCCTGTTGCATGCGCAGTCATTCCATAATCGTCTGCTGTGCGAATTTGCACAACAGCGATCAGGTCTGATTTTGGCCCTATATCCATACGACACTGTATCCAGCCAGCAATGTATCCAGCACTGTACCCGATCCAAACTTATCCAATGCACACAGTATCCAACCAGCACTGTGTACAACCCACACTGTATACCGCAGTTTAGCCAGCCAGCTTTTAGCCAATATTGGTGAAAACAATATTGTGAGCTGTGAGGTGGTCAAAATTGAGTGGAAATTATTGGAAATTAATGTTATTGAGGTTAATACTGTAGGAACAAAAAAGGCCCAAATTAAGTGATTTTAGCTTTTTTTGTACATTTAAAAAAAAAAATCCAAATTCAAATCTCGATCCAAAACCAGTCACAGCAGTTTGGCAAAGCCAAAACCAACCAGCAAATCAGAACCAAATCCAAATCCAGCAAATATGGCCCGGCGCACATCCCTACTTGTCAAAGTGTCCTTCAGATAAGTTCCCTCTTTCTGTATCACAGGCTGCTAATTAATTGATGGAACGAGACACCTGATATAAAAAGGAAAGAGATGATAGGATGCCCTGGGAGGATTTTCACTATTTTTATGCAGTTTTGGTATCGTATAAAACACAGGTATCGTATTAAAACCCTCATAGTGACTACATCAATTATCCCCTCATGAACAGCATTAGTTAAAATTTCTGATAATTCACACATATATTGATCTGTCGGGTCCTGGGACAACTTAGTATATACTGTTGTGTCAGCTAATTGCTGATATACTTCAATTTTATAATCTTCTACATCCTGTATCACTATCCCGCCCCAGTGGGGTGGATTGTGATTTCTGTGTAAATTGATAATGCTTTTAATGCTTTTCTTTCCTCAAGTTTTAGATTATATCTGGCTTTAATGGGTTTCTTATCTAAACTGTTAATTTCATTTGTTACAGTTCTTGAGAAACATCTAATTGTTGGAAACCTGATCAAAGGTGGACTTAATTTTTATCGTAGATGAAATTTCAGTGTTAGGGTTGCTTTCCTTTTTATCAAAAAACTTCAGACATAACTGTCTATAAAACCCCAGATGCAGATTAGTGGGAACAAAGCTGAGACCACGCTGAAGTACCTTCATTTCAGATGTTGTTAGCTTTCTAGAGGAGAGGTTAAATATAATTTCTTTAGTTTTCATTTTTTTTCCTTTCCCTTTCACATTCATGTCCCCTTAAATGTTGGCATCTCCAAGAGGAAGTGATGTCAATAACCCCCATGGATAAAAAAAAAAGGAAAGTTGTGTTCCAGTTCCTACTCAATATACAGAGGGACATGTAAGACATCTATTTTGCTGGGTTGGTTGGATTCTGTTCTGATCTATCTATCATTCATTCTTTAACTGTTTGGTTGGATATCATTCTGATACATCATTAAACCTTAACCTGTTGCACTTTCATGAGGCTACAATAAGATATATTGTACAACTATTTATGATATACCCCTGATGAAGTCTCATAATAAGACAAAATGTGTAGAGTGAAGGTGCTGTATGGTCTATCACTGAGGGCACACACTCTTGTGAGCTCAAACCTTCGCTGTGGGCTGAGCGCCAGGAGGTTGGGAAGATCAGCCCTAATTTTGTAAGCATCGCTCTAAACTATTGTGAAAAAATGTGTTAATACATTTTATCAACATTTATTATTAAGTGGCCATTGGCCTTTTTTCTTCAATGTTTTTTCTTGGTATGATGTTCATTTTTTTAGAACCCACAAGGAATCAATTCACAAGTTTGGGCATTTCATTGGAAATACCGTAAGAGAACATTGTTTAAAGAACATCAATCTCTTCTGTTAAGATTTTAAGATCTCTGAAGAGACTCCAGCTGATCCTGGATATCTCGGACAGAAAGTTGATGTATTAAAACTTTTTCAGCAAGGTTTTAAATAATATTTACACAAATGTTATGAGTGCTAAGTGTCACCTTTTAGAATATTATTGAGCACTTCCTCAGTATTTGTTATAGATAGCTGTCCTAATGCTGCCAAGGTGCTGATGCTATATTTTATGTTCTTTGTCTCCTGATGTGTCTTGACAAAAGTCTCCTTGTAGATCAAAATGTTGATTGACACTACGCATCAACATTAATATCTACAACCATATACCGAATTGCTGCTTAATATATTATCTTTGTACTGTGATTTTTTTGTATTGTACTGTATTATGCCTTTAATTTTAGAGATCATAAAAATATCAGTCAATATTCTCTGGCCTAGTTAGAGAACCAGATGATTTGGAAAAATATGATCTGTATAGAAATAGATATAACCAAAAGGCAGGTGTTGATTTGCTGATTAATATATTATCTTTGTGCTGTGATATTTTCTGCATTGTACTGTATTTATGCCATTATTTTTAGAAGATCACCAAAATATCAGTCAATATTCTCTGACCCAGTTGGAGGACCAGATGATTTAGAAAAATATGATCTGTATAGTAATTTGGGCGTTATAGAAAATTAACTAAAAAAGTATTTTTATAACAATTTTTTCATTACATATTGTGAGAGTCTTTCTGTGGTGTTGTTGTTTTTTGTTGTATATTTAATGCTTGGCTGGTTAGGGCCATAAAGGTAGTGCTGCTTTCCTTAAATAATTTCTACTCAAATTGTTTGTAAGGGGTGTTTGTTGTGTTTTGTGTGAGTTCTCCATTTGTTGCATAATATATTATCTTGGAACTGTAATATTTTATTATACTGTATTATTGTAGATCGCTCAAAAAGATTATAGAATGTAATTTTTCTAATGACACGAAATGCATACAAAACACATAGGGGGTCATTCCTAGTTGATCACTCGCTAGCAGTTTTTAGCAGCCGTGCAAACGCATTGTTGCCACCCACTGTGGAGTGTATTTTAGCTTTGCATTAGTGCGAACGCTTGTGCAGTAGAGTGCCTGCAAAATCTTATTGTGCAAAATGAGACCAGCCCTGTAGTTACTCTTCGTGTGTGTTGATTCAAACGATGGAGGGACGGCTTTTGACGTCACACACCCGCACAGCGAATGCCCAGCCACACCTGCATTTTTTCTGCCACGCCTGGCTTTGTCGAAGCTCTGGTAAGCTCTGGTAAGAGCGAAACGCGTCATAGGTCTACTGGTGACTGCTGTCTCATTCCGGGGGACACTTCTTCATTTGGACACCAATCCACCTGCACGGCTAGACGGCTTCAGGTGGCTATTGGAAGTGGTAGCGGCACAAGCATCAGGGAGAACGGAGACGTCCGGTGCCTCCCAGCCGTGTCCTTTCAATTCTTCTATTGCTGACCCTTTTCTGAACATTATTCAAGTGCATCTTGGTGGTGAGCTTGGTGTGGTCCATTAATGATTTGAATATTTGTACCGGTCTACTGCATTACCAATTTAACATCAAACGTAGTAAAACAATATCTACAAGTGCTCGGGACTAGCACCTTCGGGGACAATTAATCTACAGTATTTGCGGGACAGCTGCTAACTGAGACCCCTTATTGAATATCAGTGCACTGATTATTTTAGGTTGATCGACCTCTTATTAGGAATAGTGAAAATTGTCAATTAAGAATAAATATTAGTAGTAGCTAATATTATGTGGGAAGTCATTTTTGCTGTATGACTTATTTTATCTGGTTAACCACATTTATATATGCATTCTGCATTTTTTATTGTGGTTGATTTCTCGTGTTTCAAAGTGCATTATATTAAATAAATTATTATTAACATTGCATGTGTTTTTAATCATCCTATGGACCATATAATAAGCGCAGAGTAACTCTATATATGTTTTTGTTTAAGTGTCCTTTCCTGTGGTAACAGGGGTAGGTTACTACTATGTATGCTCACACAGGCATAAATTGATACTCTGCAGCTGTTTTTTAATTGATTGTAGTCCATAACACTTTGCTAGTTATCTCCCCCTTCGAATTAAGCGCCAAGAGACTGATTTATTTATAGTCTTTTATCAGTATTCAGTGTCCTTTAACCTCCCTCCCCCCATTTTAGCCTATCCTATTTTTTTAGCTGTATCCTTACTTTATTTTATTATTGTATGTGGAAATAAATTTATTGTTCAATCCTTTACCCCAGTACCACGTATCTTTTTATGCCAGTTCTTCATAGATACTTATATTTATTCAGACACCATTGGTCGCTGGTACCCCTATCCCTCCATTCCTATATATATATATATATATATATATATATATTTTAATACCTACCGGTAAATCCTTTTCTCTTAGTCCGTAGAGGATGCTGGGGATGCTACAAGAACCATGGGGTATAGACGGGATCCGCAGGAGACATGGGCACTTTAAGACTTTAAAAGGGGTGTGAACTGGCTCCTCCCTCTATGTCCCTCCTCCAGACTCCAGTTATAGGAACTGTGCCCAGGGAGACGGGCATTTCGAGGAAAGAATTTATTGTTAAACCACGGTGAGCATTTTACCAGCTCACACCTCCAGTATGCCGCAGAACGTGGCATTCAATAGAATACCAGCCGACGGCATGAAGAATATGCAGCAATACGCTGACATAAAAACGTAACACAACCTATGTGTGTAAACACAACCAGTAACAGCATAACGCATGCTATGGTCTGAATATTGTCAGCAACAGGCTGACTTAAACACAACACACCATGGGCAATATTTACTAATATTCGTGTTTGAGTCGGTTTGTGTTGTGTTTAAACTCGTTTTGTATCGGGTGCATTTTCATGCAACTTTTTGAATCCATATACGCAAAGTTACGAAGCAGTCGACTTTATGGTTGTCGTGTTTTCCGATGTCGATGCCTGTCGGTTTTTTTTCGGCACATTTACGGACATCATTGTCGTTTGCGTACGTGTTTTTGTTGTATTTGCTGTTTTTTTCCCTAAGTTAAACGCGGCAGGGTTTGTTTTTTTCCGCGGCCGCATTTTCACTTTCAGTTTCGATTTTCATCCCCGTGATTGGTTGTGTTTCAGATGGTAGGAGTGTCTGTGCGCAACCATATAAATACACCCCAAACCGTCCACACCTCGTGGGTTTAGTTAGTGGTGAGGAGGAGGGAAGTTGTGCTGTGGAGGTAGGTGAATTTGTGGTTTGGTGAGGAGTGTTGGTAGCGATTTCTGAGTGTGGTATTGTGTTTGAAAGTCGTCTTGTCATTCTTGTTGTCTTGTATTTTGTGGTTTTGTCTCATTTTTAGTCCTAGTTATTTTTCTTTATAGTCCCTTGTCAGTGTTTGTGTGAGTGTGTGTGTGTGTGTGTGTGTGTGTGTGTGTGTGTGTGTGTGTGTGAGTTGTGTAGTGGTAGTGGAGGAGTGTGTTGTTGTTTTTTTTTTCTGTGTTAACTATTTAGACACACAATTATGTGTGACTTAGAGGTGGGTCACACATGAGTGAGGGGGAGGAGGTCGGTCAGGTGGAGGAGGTGAGTGTTAGTGAGGGAGGTGAGGTGGAGGAGGTGGGTGAGGTTGCTGCAGCAGCCTCAAGTGATAGTGACAGTCAGAGTGCTCCGCAGCCACGCACCACTACTAAGACTGGGTGGAATGTAAAGTTTAGTTTTGCTGAAAATGTGGCATTGGTGCGTGAGCTGATGAAGTATCAGAGGCAGCTATTTGGCCCTGAGTCCGCCAAGGTGCCAACACGGAGGAAGACGGTGTTGTGGGCGAAAGTTGTTGCTGCTGTCAATAGTGAGGGGGTGGTCAAGCGGATGGAGGACACGTGCCGCAAACGGTACTATGACATAAAGCGACGTGTCAAGTCCAAAATGGCCAAGGAGGCCAAGTCGGCTCGGAAAACCGGTGGTGGGCAGCCCTATATTGCAAGATATCTGGAGTATGAGGAGCCCATGCGGAGTATAATACCTCCTGAAGTTGTCTCTGCAACCCATGTCCGGGATTCAGATCGGCCCAGGAAGAATGGTGAGCATGTGTATTTGCATTAACATTCTATGTTAGTTTTTTTTTTTTTTTTTTAAATGTGTGTCATGTGACGTTGCATATTACTCCCATCTTCAAGTGTGTGTCAGCCAATACATTGTTTTGGTATTTGTTTTATACAAAAGCCAATGTAACATCTTACTTTATTGTATGTCATGTGTTTTTCTAAAAGATATTTTGCATGTGTAGTTTGGACTTGGTGTGTCTCTTAATTGTCCTGCAATAATGTTTTCCTTTGGCCGTTTTTTATTTTAAAATTGTGACTATGTTTTATATTAAAGTGATCCATGTGCAATGTTTAAAAAACAGTGGTTGTCATGTTAGAGGCTGGAGTAGTGGAAAGTGGTTTGGAAACCACTTACATGTGTAATGTCATTATTAGATAATGTTAAATTTTTAATCAAAATAACACTATTTCTTTGATAATTTTTTGCTTGTATTTGTAGCGTGACACCACACTGCAGTGTAATTTTTAAAATATTGCTACATTTTGTTTTGGCTCATATAGTGGTAATGTGTGTTTGGAGTGCCACATCACAGAGCAATTTATATTTTGCATCTGTAATATTTATCCTTTCAATACAAAATGAAGATGTGTGTGTTTTTGGTTGTTTTTTATTTTATTTTTTACTTGTGGCCTATGTCAGTGTCCTGTACATGTTTTCCTGTGTTGATTTTGCCATAGAGCATATGTCTATTGTCCAATGTTTATTGTTTTATGTTTTTTAATTTTGTTTTTCCGGTCCTTATGTTTTTTGTTTTTTTTAAAACAAAGCATTTATAAAAGAATAAATGTTTATAAGCATAATGGGTGGATGTATACACAATAGCATGAAAAATTTAATATTTTTTATTTTATACAGTGTTAGAAAAAAGCAGTACTACTCGTCGGCCAGTAACTCCTATCACATCTGATGATGATGACGCTGCGGAAGCAGGTAAAGTGTCCATTGTAGTATAGGGTATGCTTGTAAAGGAATGGCCATAACAAAATTGCACTTTCATTAAAAGGTCCATCAAAAGAAGTATGGAGCAGCAGAAGTGGCACTTCTGTAAGACATCACCACAAAAAACCTGTGGCCGAAAAGAAAGCAAGGTCATATGTTCCGGCCCAAACACAGCAGGCTACCCCGCCACGAAGATTATCGTCCGTATGTTCTATCCCCCCACTCCAAATTTTGGACACACCTCCAAGACGTCATCCACACTCCCCTCATCTTGATTGTGAGTATCAAACTGAAATAAATGTGAAAAATTAAAGAACGAAATCAAAATATTTCATAACCGCATTAAGTCAAAACACATAAAAAACTTAAATACTTACCGCAGTAAGTAAAAGCTGAAATGGAATCCAAGCTAAATGGCCTTGTCCACATCCAGTAAATATATGTATGTCCACTTAAGCCATACAGTATGACATTGTGTGTAAGATGCTGCAACAAAAAAACATGTTTTTTTTTGCAAAAAGTAAGGTGGTTTTTCAAAATTTCACATGTGTGTTTGAGGTAACATTGCAAAATACATATAAAAACATTACTATGTTTGTTTAATCAAAGCTATAAGGTAACACATTATGTATTCCAATGTGTTTTTATGGTGGAGTATGTGTGAGCTACAATAAAACTAAAGTGTTTGCTTTCACAATTAAGTAACCAGACACATTTGCCACAAACAGGCATATGTATGTATTTAAGCTATGAGTGATGATGTTGCTAGGCAGAATAGATGAAAGCAACAGTGAATGACGTGTTCCATGTGTAGTGATTTGTTTACATTTCTCAAACATATGGATAGCTAACGGATATTTTTGTAACATTGCAGCTTCTAGACCTGGGAACAGCATCCCTCCGCAACAACAGCAACACAGTAACATGGAGGAGACAAACATCTTAGAAATGCAGCCATTAAGGCAAGGAATGAGCCCCCCAGCACCTGTGAGTACACCACCACAGCAAAGCACACCACCACCACAACACAGCCCAACAACACCAGGAACACAAGGCCCTGATTAGGTGTTTTGGTCCATTTGGGCTAGACAGCAGGCCACTAATGAAGATTGCCTGCGTAGGCAGACACAAATGTTTGCAAGCCTACCATCTCACCTCAGAAGAATATCAAGAAATCTGAGTAGACAAAATGAACAAACAACCAGAATAGGCAATACCATGGAACTCATGCGTACAGACATTACACAGGTCATGGGCAATTTACAGCGCATAATGGAAGAACAGCACAAACTAATGGAAGAACAGCACAGACTAATGGAAGAACAGCACAGACAACAGCAAAGTTATATGAACATTTTTCAAAACAATCAAAAGATTAATGAAACTTTATTCCGAATAGTAGACAATCAAAATGCTGCTACACGTGAACTCAAGGCCACCCTCACTAACCTGAATGAAACACTCAGATGCATGCACCAACAGCAAACAAGCAGCAGTTCTGGTACCACTACTCCAAATATCAAGCCAGTCTCATCACCCCCAAGATGCTCCACCAGAGCACAACAACATGACAGTGCTAAAGGCAAAGGGCAGGACAAGCAGCCACCAAAAAAAACGTAAAAAAATACAAGTTAGACAAAATAGTAACTCAAAATAGTTAGTAAGTGTATGTTTGGCAAAAAAAAATATAACACTTAGCTCCTTGACAATTTTTACAACATCATTAATTATAAGTGGTACAAACAACAACATAATATTTGTAGGCACATTTATTCTTTACCATTTTTTTTGTATTGGAGGAGGGAAATGTTGATGGAGCCGCACATACATGTTAGCAGGAAGTAAACTGACCACTTGATTTTTTTCTAATCATTACTCTTTCTAGATTCCAATCATTCACTTTTCCTGCAGACAATCCAAATTACAATGTTATTGATACATAGTTTACCTTTCTTCTCTATACAACATTACAAGAAGAACACAATTGAGTTGTGTAAAAAGCTTTTAATATTTTGCCTTTGAATTTTTTATAAAACATTGACAAAATGAATGTCAGTATTGTTGGGACATGTTTGTGTGTGTTAAAAATTAGTAAGAATGTTATTACACATGATGCTGAAACAAACAAATATGTACTTTTTAAACAAAAAAACAAAGAATGTGTATAATAATGTATATATGTGGCAAACTGTGTATTTACTTACACATCATCAAGTTTACTGCATCAAACATTAGGAAATAAATTATTCCTGATTACAGTAAGTTTGTGTGTCTTAAATATAATGGTGCATCACACATAGGGACACATGTATTCCTCAAGGCTAACATATTATATGTTGAGGAGTGTTTTTTGGGAACACAGGTTCTCAAACTCGGCCCTCAGGAACCCACACAGTGCATGTTTTGCAGGTCTCCTCACAGAATCACAAGTGACATAATTAGCTCCACCTGTGAACCTTTTAACATATGTGTGTGAGTAATTCATACACCTGTGCTTCTACTGGGTTACGTGAAAAACATGCACTGTGTGTGGTCCTGTGGGCCGAGTTTGTGAACCTGTGCATTAGGACGTTACACACAATGATAAAGTGAAATACTACATGGATTATGTGGGCTTGTAAGAAATTAGCACTGCAAGTTTACGATCACTTACCCAGACTTAATGCATGCCACTCATAATCTGTTGTTTCGAGTTTAAAAATACACACAATACACATGTGACATTTGTTTTTCATAAAGCGAGGGTATGTTTGTATGTGTCAAGGAGACAGACACATTCTGAGTAATGGTTTTGCCAATAAAAATGGCAAAACATCTATTTATGATTACACAACAAATGAAATAAGCAAACCAAACTTACCTTAGAAATAGCGAGTGATGATCTCTTGCCTAACCTGCCTCCCTACATCTGTACTCCAAGTATCACCAGATGTCTCTAATTCCTCTGCTTGCTGGCTGCTTTCTTCCTCCTCCTCCTCCTCCTCCTCCTCCTCAACATGTGGAAGATGTTGTTGAAAACACATGTTATGAAGAAAGCAGCAGCAGAACACAATTTGAGTCACCTTGGAGGGACTATAGAACAAAAGGCCACCAGACTTATCCAGACACCGAAACCTAGATTTCAGCACACCAAAACATCTTTCTATCACATTCCGCGTTGACTTATGTGCATGATTGTAATTGTGTTCAGCAGGGGTATCAGTTTGGGACAATGGAGTTAGAAGCCAAGAGAAACAGCCATATCCTCCATCACCTAAAAGACAGATATAGTAACGAGATTCATGTTAAGATACAGCAACACATAAGTAACACACTGTGGGGCAGATGTATTAACCTGTAGAAGGCATAAGGAAGTGAAAAACCAGTGATATGTGCAAGGTAATAAAGGCAGCAGACAATCTGTTCCTAAATGTTCATTTACATATTGGAGCTGATTGGCTGGTGCCTTTATCACCTTGCACAGATCACTGGTTTCTCACTTCCTTATGCCTTCTACAGGTTAATACATCTGCCCCTGTATTTGGACAAAGTATACGCAGGCCTTCACATATGAAATTACATACCCAGCAGCCATCCATCTGGCATTTGTCCATCCTCAAACTTATCAAAGAGGGATGACTGACTGAGGATGAAGGAGTCATGGCAGCCCCCAGGGTAACCAGCAACAACACTCATTATTTTGAGATTTGCATCACAAACCACCTGCACATTTGTGGAGTGTTCGAAATGGCGATTCGTATATATGTGCTGCCTGCCCCTAGGTGGTCTCAGCTGAATGCGTGTGCAATCTATGGCTCCAAGCACTTTGGGCATGCCAGCCAGCTCATAGAAATCTACCCTGATGGCATGCCACTGAGACTCCTGGGTAGGGAAGCAGATTGAGGCCTCGATGTGGGGCTGGAAAACAGCCAACACCTGTGTGTATATTTTAAAGAACAATAAACATGAGATTTTAGGACAGAACTGGCCACCGACAAATTAAAACAAACACAAAACAGAAGAGGTAGTTAGGTATACATCACCTTTGTTAAGATTCTGGAAAATGAGGGCTGTGAGATTCCTATGACATCCCCAGACACAGCCTGGAAGCTGCCAGTAGCCAGAAAGTGCAACACAGCCAGGAGTTTGTGCAGGCCTGAGACAGGGTCTAGGCCCAGTTTGACATGGTCATACAGACGGAAAATGTTGTTACGATTTAGACGGAACATCTATATGACCTTATCATCAGACAATGCGTTCAAGTTTAAACGCCCCCTAAAAAAACGAGGCCTGCGCAGCCTCCGTGGAACCTGTACAACCTGCTGACCATGTTTAGTTTCTTGGCCCTGGGTACTTACAGGCTGATGTCTGAGTCTGAGGAATCCCACAGCACACAAAAGATTACTAGCCCACAGTCCTGCTGCCATTTCTGAGTGTAGGTGTATTGAAATGGGCCTAACATCCTTTTATAGGCAACCTAATTCAGGTGTGATTGATTTTTGAGTTGCAACACATGTAAACACGATTGAAAATAGCAGGTCTATTTTTTTGCCGCTTTTTTTACCGATTCGCAAAAAAATACGACCGCAATTGAACACTCAGAAACTAACACCCAAATACGAATGAATAGTGAATTCCCGTATTGTATGAAATAACAGCCGCGTTTGACCGATGGTCTATTCATTCATATTTCGGAACTTTGCAAATCAAACCATTACGAATAGTCCAAATACTGCCGAGATTGGTGCTTAGTGAATTCCCGGATTGGGACTTAGAAAAAAAAAACACAAAACGGACAAACTCGAATTCTTAGTAAATATTGGCCCATGTGTGTAAACATACCCAATGACTGCAGATACAGTACGCACTGGGACGGGCACCCAGCATCCTCTACGGACTAAGAGAAAAGGATTTACCGGTAGGTATTAAAATACTATTTTCTCATACGTCCTAGAGGATGCTGGGGATGCTTCAAGAACTATGAGGTTTATACCAAAGCTCTAGAACGGGCAGGAGAGTGCGGATGACTCTGCAGTACCGATTGACCAAACAAGAGGTCCTCCTCAGCCAGGGTATCAAACTTGTAAACTTCCCAAAGGTGTTTGATCCTGACCAAATAGCAGCTCGGCAAAGCAGTAATGCCGAGCCCCTCGGCAGCCGCCCAGGAAGATTCCACCTCTCTGGTAGAATGGGCCTTCACCGATTTCGGTAACGGCAATCCCGCCGTAGAATGAGCCTGCTGAATCATAATACATATCCAGCGTGCAATAGTCTGCTTGGAAGCAGGAGTCCCAATCTTGTTGGGAGCCCACAGGACAAACAGAGCCTCTGTTTTCCTAACCTGAGCCGTTCTGGCGACATAGATTGTCAAAGCTCTGACGACATCGAGAAACATCGATTCCGCCAAGGCGTCAGTAGCCACTGGCACCACAATAAGCTGGTTTACGTGAAACGATTAAACTACTTTTGGCAGAAATTGCTGACGAGTTCTCAACTCCGCTCTTTCTGCATGGAAGATTAAATGAGGGCTTTTGTGAGACAAAGCCTCCAATTCAGACACCTGCCTTGCATGACCACTTTCCAAGTAAGGAATTTCAACTCAACCTTACGCAAAGGTTCAAACCAATGAGATTGAAGGACTTGCAAAACCACATTAAGATCCCATGGTGCCACAGGGGGCACAAAGGGAGGTTGGATGTGCAGCACGCCCTTCACGAAGGTCTGGACTTATGGAAGGGAGGCCAATTCTTTCTGAAAGAAAATAGATAAGGCTGAAATGTGTACATTAATGGAGCCTAACTTTAGGCCCGCATCCACACCTGCTTGCAAAAAATTGAGCAAACGCCCCAGCTGAAATTTTTTCGTAGGAGTCTTCTTGGATTCACACCAAGACACATATTTTCTCCAAATATGGTGGTAAAGCATCACCGTTACTTCTTTTCTAGCCTGAAGCAGTGTGGGAATGACTCCACTGGGAATACCCTTTCGGGCTAGGATATGGCGTTCAACCGCCATGCCGCCAAACGCAGCCACGGTAAGCCTTGATACATGCACGGTCCTTGCTGTAACAGGTCCTCTCGTAGACGAAGAGGCCAGGGATCTTCTATGAGTAATTCTTGAAGATCTGGATAGCAAGCCCTCCTTGGCCCGTCCGGAACAATGAGGATTGCCTGAACCTTTGTTCTTCTTATGATCTTTATCCCTTCGTAAAGAGTGGAAATGGAGGGAACCCATAGACTGACTGAAACACCCACGGTGTCACCAGGGCATCCACCGTTATTGCTTGAGGGTCCATAGACCTGGAACCATATCTCTGAAGTTTCTTGTTGAGGCGAGACGCCATCATGTCTATTTGAGGAATTCCCCAAAAACTTGTCACTTTTGTGAAAACCACTTGATGAAGACCCCACTCTCCTGGATGGAGATTGTGTCTGCTGAGGAAGTCTGTTTCTCAGTTGTCTACACCCAGAATGAAAACCGCTAATAGAGCGTTTACATGCCTTTCTGCCCAGCGGAAAACTCTTGTGGCTTCTGCCATTGCCGCTTTGTTCTTCGTTCCGCCCTAGCAGTTTACTTACGCCACTGCTGTTAAGTTGTTCGACTGAATTAAGATGGGCAGATCGCAAAGAAGATGTTCCGCTAGCAGAAGGCCATTGTAAATAGCCCTTAATTCCAGAATGCTTATTGCAGACAAGCTTCCTAGCTTGACCTTTTTCCCTGGAAATTCTTCCCCTGGAAAGATTGCTCCCCATCCTCGGAGACTTGTATCCATGGACACCAAGATCTAATCCTGGATCCCGAACCTTCGTCCCTCTAGGAGGTGAGAACTGTGTAGCCACCACAGGAGAGATATTCTGGTCCTGGAAAACAGGATTATTTTCCGGTGCATGTGCAGGTGAGACCCGGACCACATGTCCAACTGGTCCCGCTAAAACAACTCTGGCATTTAACCTGCTCACCGAATGGCCTCGTAGGCCACAACTATCTTCTTCATCAACGGAACGTATTGATGGATTTACACTGTTGCAAATCTGATCCGACTCTGGATCCTCAGATCTCTGTCCACTGGAAAAAATACAAGCTCTCAACAGTTCTGTACCTAACCTTATTCCCAACTCCGACATCCGCGTTGTTGGGATCAACAGTGATTCTGGCAAGTTCAGGAGCCAACTACTGTGTTGAAGAACTGTCAGAGAGAAAACAATGATTTGCACCACTTGTTTCTTGACCTCGCCATAGTCAGGAGAGCGTTCCAGTACAGAATAATAATGGCTTTTACTATTGAAGGAAAACCATCATACTGCCATCACTCGGTGAATTGGCAATGACAATCCTGAATAGCAAACCCAGGTAAGCCTAGGAGGTCATTCCGAGTTGTTTGCTCGGTAAAAATCTTCGCATCGCAGCGATTTTACGCTTAATGCGCATGCGCAATGTCCGCACTGCGACTGCGCCAAGTAAATTTGCTATGCACTTAGGAATTTTACTCACGGCATTTTCATCGTTCTGGCGATCGTAATGTGATTGACAGGAAATGGGTGTTACTGGGCGGAAACAGGCCGTTTTATGGGCGTGTGGGAAAAAACGCTACCGTTTCCGGAAAAAACGCAGGAGTGGCTGGAGAAACGGGGGAGTGTCTGGGCGAACGCTGGGTGTGTTTGTGACATCAAACCAGGAACGACAAGCAGTGAAATGATCGCAGATGCCGAGTAAGTCTGAAGCTACTCAGAAACTGCTACGAGGTGTGTAATCGCAATATTGCGAATACATCGTTCGCAAATTTAAGATGCTAAGATTCACTCCCAGTAGGCGGCGGCTTAGCATGAGCAAATCTGCTAAAATTCACTTGCGAGCGAACAACTCGGAATGACCCCCCTAATGCAGAAGAAACCGCACTTACACCCTCTTTCTCCTTTTACAGATTGGAGATCCCTGCCCTGAGAGATTCCATCTTGTAGTTCAACTTCTTAAGTAGAAATTTTTGGGATTGTTCTGACCGAGCTGTCTGGGCTCAGTAGCACGAAAAAGCTTGTATAACAGCTTTATTTATTTTTTTGTGACAGGGACAGCAGGACAATGTCCTGATCCTGACCCAACTCTTCTATGGTGTCGCATACTACCTCCCCGTCCAGAGGAGAATCGGTAAGATCTATTTTAAAAATCAGTGAGGGGAATCATCTGGAAACTCCAGTATGTCCCCCTTGGGACTCTATTCTTAACTCACTGGTCCATGTCCATTCCAGGATTGACTGATGAGTATTAGACGTGGTCCCACCGGTGTGAGCTCCCGCAAGATAGACCCAGCGACATGCAGTGGATGTGGTAGAAACAGAGGATGATTTCTGCTTCTGCGAACTTGTAAAGGCTGCTGACCTCTTACCTTTTCACCTTCCTCTACCTGCCAAGAAGGGGAAAAACCGTATCCATCCGGTCAAAATGACTGCATCCTAAAAAAATGTGTCACCAACCGTTGTGAGGGAACATAGCTCAAGAAGTTAGACTTACCAGTGGTGTCTGCCGAGATCAACATAACAAAGCCATCCTCAAACCAGGTTTCACATTCATAGGGAAGATACTCCAGTACTTCTCAGAGTCAGCCTCAGCATTCCATTGGTGAATCCACAATGCCCTCCTAGCCGAGACCGCCATGGAATTGGCCCGCGAACCAAAGAGTCCCATACCTCTTAGTCGCACGGCAGTATGCTGCAATGTTTTAGATATGACCCAACTTAAGGAGTATCCCATCTCTCCCCAGGGTAATTATATCGGATGACAAGGTAACCGACCATTTCTGAATACAAGCACTCCCCTATGCGCATGTAATGCAAATATAATCAAAGCATATAATTAAAATATCACTTAGCTTCCTGTATACGGTCCTTTGTGACAGGGCCCCGTGCAGAACAGGGGTTGACTCTCACTTTATTCTATCCACAGCGGGAAAAGAATAAACACTCGGACACCTCGTGAGGATATGAAACCATCTTGTCACGGCTGACCTAGAGCTTTTTCAACAGAGCGACCATCACATGAGAAGGAATAACTTTACTTCAGCATTCATTATAAATTTTAATATGAATATACACATTCAAATACACATATATCTATATATAGATATTTCATATATATATATATATATATATATATATATATATATATGTATATTTTTTTTTTTTTTGCCAGGAACAGCAGGGTCCCTAGTGACGTTAATTCGTTCTTAATGTGTATGAAACATGTACTGAATGCCGATGTTGTGGATCTAATCAGGAAACATCATGGTCGACATAAGAAATAGTATTCGTGTCGATATCAGGGAGTAGTAACTGGGCAAAATAAAATTTTTGCGACCCCAAGGGGTCTGAGGGAAATATATATAATAAATATTACGCCCTCCACAAAAATTACCACGTCTGTGTTCGAGCCGCAGATCTATGCAACCGTACCATATATATATATATATATATATATATACATACAGGTATAGCTTTCTGAAATGCATCACATTATCATGTCAATTTTTACCCAGTCAGATTAGTTGGTGCCGACAGGGTCACCCACATACGTCTGTGTCTCCCATATACTGTAGTTTTCTCATTGGAAAAGCATACATCTACTGCCATGTTGACACTTATTTACATGAACCAAGTACCATCAGGAGTCGGCGGTGCTGACAGAGACATTCCCATAGCCGTTTGTGGCAGAGCCCTCAGCCTCAGACATGCGACTATAAGGGATAGACCCAGTACTTTCTGTCAGGGAAACACAGCAGACGTTTACCAGCTCTTTTACACCACACTCATTATATATTGTGCTTTATTTTTAACATATATTGCATTAAACACTGTGCCCCCCCCCCCCCCCCCCCCAGTTTTTCCACTGTGATCAGTTCAGCAGCGCTTTGGCAGGGCCAGCATCTCTGAGGAGAAAATGGCGCTGGTTAGAGCTGTGAGGGCTAAGCCACGCCCCCTTAATGGCGCGCTTCAGCCCCGCTATTTTCTATATATTTATGCTGGCGGGGGTCTGTATTTAGGCACTTAATATCTCTATTGCCAGTTTCTATCTGAGGTATACATGCTGCCCAGGGCGCCCCCCCTGCGCCCTGCACCCTTGTAGTGGCGCTTGTGTGTGGGAGCAATGGCGCAGCGCGGCTGCTGCGCGGTACCTCAGAGTCACAAAGTATTCTGCTGTCACTGAAGTCTTCTGTTCTTCATTTACTCACCCGGCTTCTTTCTTCTGGCTCTGCAAGGGGGGTGATGGCGCGGCTCCGGGAACGAGCAGCTAGGCGTACCAAGTGATCGGACCCTCTGGAGCTAATGGTGCAGGGCCGGTGCAAGGGTGTTCGGCGCTCCCCTGCAAACTATAAATTTGCGCCCTCCCTACCATACTCAATAAAGGGACAGTGCATGCCAAAGTCGCATGCCGCAAATGGGTGGGGCAATGCCACACAATAGTACCAATTGCAAAATTGCTAATGATAAAATCGCATGCTGGGTGCTGCCCAGCACAGGGCTGATTTGTGGATGCCCCCTGCCTCTGCAGCCAGGCAGCAAAGGCAGACGCAGAGCTGCCCCGAACACGCCTCCGTTTCCCACGCCCAATCAAACGCGCGCCACCTCCCCTTCAACGCCACGTTGCTGCCCCGTACCACCCCGCAAATGCCTCTGCCTGTCAATCAGGCAGAGGCATTTGCATAACTGAGATGCGATCGCATCTCCCCACCCGCGCAGAGTGGGTATTGTGTGTGTGCACTGCGGGGGAAAGAGGGGAGATGCTATCGCATCTCAATAGTGACTGCTACTGAATACCCCTTCAGTTGTCTTGCCTTGTCCCCCCGGCTTAACTTAACTTACCTTTCTGCCAAACGCGGACCCGCTTTGCCTCCGATGTGTGCGGCATCACTGGTATGTGTGCTGGAGCTCCCTTTCTGCTGGGTAGGGGCTTGGAGCCTTCTCTCGCAATATGGATGGACCGCTCTAATAGTTGTGCCAGTAGGCTGCCTGTAATGCAAGAATGCTGTGATGGGTAACATGCTTAGGGGGATAGGGCTACAGATGACAAGTGGCCCCACAGAAAATCTTCCCGCTATAGGTGACCTGCCAGTGCTCGAAGTGGCTGCTGTATACCGCCCCACTTTGAGCAATACATATCTATCTATCTATCTATCTATCTATCTATCTATATATATATATATATATACACACACACACACACACACACACACACACACACACACACACACACACACACACAGTATATACATACAAACACACATATAGTCATGCGATGGTTCCCTAGAATGGGGCTGCCATATCCTTGTAGAAGAAATTAGGTAGCGCTCAGCGGACTTGATGAAAGAAATTTTTAGTGTATTATGATACAAAAGAAGGCATTGAGTGCCGACAATTCAACACCGAGGAGGCCGTTTTTTCTTAAGGAGACATTCCAGTCCCATCCCAGGGAACCATTGCATGACTAGATTATCCATAAGGAGGGCACCGTGGCATTCATTTCCAACAACAGTGGGTGCCCACTCACAATTATCTGTCAAAATATATATATAATGGAAATCCACTCCCACATATATAGAGATAGATTGGTATATAGACAGATACAGATGGAAGATAGATAGATAGATAGATAGATAGATAGATAGATAGATAGATAGATAGATAGATAGATAGATTAAAATTGGACACATACAGACACACAGAACCGATACCGGTTACTGGAACAGCATGTGTATGTCTGTGTATGTACAGTGTTTCAGGTGCAAAAGAAATTAAAATTTATAGCAAAACACAACAATATAACCTGGATAAATGTGCTTGTCACCCGACAGTTAAATTATCAATTGCTGCTCCCACTTTATAGCCTGAAGTTACGCTATATAGATTTCACCAGTATGTATAGATAAGAGAGCGCATACATTTTAAACACATTTGTTACACAATAAAAATGTTTTTCCCTTATAAAAGATACATTTTACCCATTGGTCATTCACATGTATACATATTAGTACTGGATAGAAACACTTCAGGTCTTTGGTATCTGATATATTGCTTCAATGTAGTTGATAAGTTCATTTATATATAAGCACATCAGTCCGTAGCTGTTTAGCTCTTACCATCCACCGCTCTTTTACCTGTATTGTTCTCAATCTCCCTATACCTTCACTCAGCCTAGGTGGCCGGTATCGGTAATGTCCAGCTGTTAGAAGCCCTGGATCTCTATCTGTGCAGGGGCTGAAGATATGGGCAAACCGCCTGTATGGAAATCGTGGTGGCTGGGTCCGGAGGTAAATGCTGTGTATAGCGGCAGTGAGGTCCCTGCATCCGGTGTTTACTGTGCAATGGCAAAGCCTCAGAAATGTATTCACCGGGTACCCGCTTCGGCAATGAGCCGCTTAGCTTCTCTCGTCCGCTGCCACAGTAGGGATTGCGGTATCAGGTAGAGAGCGGAGGCCTACTGTAGCACCGTGCAGCTTAGCTTCACCTCTCCACTGCCAGAATGGTCTGTGCTGTTTGCAGATGGAAAGCGGAGACCGGCTGTAGCGACGTACCGTATGATCTCTCCTTATTACAGTTGAAGCTGAATTAGCCGCCTACAGGAGGGGAGCATAGGAAACAACAACGGAGCAAGCAGGTGTTTTCCAAGTCACAGTACAGAAAGTCCTTAACGTGTTTCTCCGTTATATCTTTCTAACGGTTTCATCAGAAGGTATGTCCTTGTGCTCACAAGTCCTTGTATTTAACCAGGGTATCCTCAGCTACAAACTGATATGCTTATATATAAATGAACTTATCAACTACATTGGAGCAATATATCAGATACTAATGAACTGAAGTGTTTCTATAGCCTCCAGTACTAATATGTATACATGTGAATGACCAATGGGTAAAATGTATCTTTTATAAGGGAAAACATTTTTTATTGTGTAATAAATGTATTTCAAATTGATGCACTCTCTTATCTAGATAGATATATAGATAGGTGAGACAGACAGACAGACAGACAGACAGATAGATAGATAGATAGATAGATAGATAGATAGATAGATAGATAGATAATCACACAACCACACATAGAAAGAAAACTCACCTAATTCCTCTGTAGGGTCCCGGGCAGTCTCTCTGATGATCAGGGCCCTGGCAGGTGAGATGACTCAGTGGAGATGGGGGCATCTAGTGGCTCCTGGCAGTACTGCAGTCAGCAGTAACTGCTGCTCTCTCTCTCCCGCACCCAGCTTTTATTCTGTGTCCGTCCCTCCGCCCCCCCTCCTTCCTCCCTCCAGCGGCACAGGAGATCACATCAGCGGCGGGGCAGGGCTAGAAGATGCCGGCGCCGCTGCTTGTATGGTGTGAGAGGCGTTGTGGAAGCCGGCAGCAGTAGCGCACAGCAGAAGGAATGCAGAGCAGGGAGAGCGCCTTTCCAGCATTGGCGCCTACCTGCTTTGCATCCCTTTGCTGAGCGGGTTCCGCCGGCTCTGTAATGGTGTCCAGTAGCCTAAGAAGCAGAGCCTTTGAACTCACAGAAGTAGGTCTGCTTCTCTCCCCTCAGTCCCACAATGCAGGGAGACTGTTGCCAGCAGTGCTCCCTGAAAATAATAAACCTAACATAAAGTATTTTCCGAGAAACTCAGTAGAGCTCCTCAGTGTGTGACCAGTCTCTCTGGGCACAGAATCTAACTGGAGTCTGGAGGAGGGGCATAGAGGGAGGAGCCAGTTCACACCCCTTTTAAAGTCTTAAAGTGTCCATGTCTCCTGCGGATCCCGTCTATACCCCATGGTTCTTGAAGCATCCCCAGCATCCTCTAGGACGTATGAGAAATTTATATATATATATATATTATATATATACACACCGTATATATAAACGTGGCACCTGTAAAGGAAAAGTTTAGTAAAAATGTTTACAACTCCTCTTAGGAGAAATTGGTGGATAATGGATTGTGATTTTATTTTGCACAGTCCGTCAGTTTCTCCTCACTTTCCCTACCTTTGAACTTTATAGTGGTTAAGGGTCCGTAGGTGCATCCCATGTGCAGTCCGGGTCTGACTAGCGTGTCAGGCTCCTGCTGCCCGTCCAGCAGCAGCAGTCTCCGGCTAATGGCGACACTCTGGCAGGCGGCAGACGGTGAGGAATGGTGAAGTTTGTGCTAGGTAGTAGCACTTCCACTCCACAGTCTACACACACACACACACACACACACCACCTCAACATATACACACACACAGTACACA